>NC_039271.1:6759059-6778588 GCF_003368295.1 Carassius auratus | reverse complement strand
GTTGGTAATTACGTTTTTTATTTATTAGCAATTTCAGTGTGCCACATTATTTTAAACGAATATTTAATACAAATTTGAAAAATAGTCTATGTAAAATTTGTTTCGGAAAACAAAAATCCAGTCAATTAAATATTTTACATATAAAAAGTGCATCATCTCGTTACATTTTTCTTCTCTTATTATTTGTAATGTGATCTGATTCAAACCAAACTATCAAATACTGTAAGTAGTCTGACATAAGTGCTCAAAAACTGCTTCAAAACTGAATTACTGAATTCTTGTTGTGCACAGTGTTTCTCCCGTTTGTCAGCGCTGGGCATCTAGCTTTAAATCACCAAGTCAATACTGTTTTTCTCTGAATTCAAGCTTTTCACACTGAATGTTATCGTTTTTTATGCCCAGTCCTAGTTTTGCCCATTAAGTCCTGTGCAAATCTATAGCATGTTATAGCTGTGTACATTGCTCATTTAAGCCATTGCTGCTTGTGTATTGGACATGCAGGGTGTCTTTCACTCCATTCAGTCTGAGGTTTCCTGTTCCTCCCTGAAAGAGCAAACAGATTGGTGATCAAGTGTTTCCAATCAATCCAGATGGGATTTATTTGTTTTCCGCCGTCGCTGCATGCTTACGTCCAGCACCCTTTAAGCTCACCGTTGATTCCAGTTGTTGATTCCAGTGGAGCCGTTTCCTGAATCCCCAAACACTCACACATCACTGTCCGCAGGGGCAAGGGAGGACGGGACGCCCCAATCCATGGCAGGATGTGTTCAATCATGTTGTGAATTCGCAGCACAGTTGCTGTTAAAGGCATAGTTCACCAAAAAATGAACATTTGCTGTTAATTTACTCACCCTTAAGCCATCCAAGATGTAGATGAGTTTGTTTCTTCAGTTTAAAAGTAAAGAAGATTTTTAGCTAAAACTATGGTACTCTGAGTCATAAAATGTGGCTTTTGTCACTTTGAGAGACAAAAAAGCATATACAGGCAATATATTGAGGTCTTATGAAGTGAAATGATCAGTCTGAGCAAACGGTTGCACTCGAATCACTCTTTTTGAACAGTTCTTCTTAGTGCTTCTTTGTGCTCAAACACATGTTCCCACATTTTATGACTCACAGGACCAGTTTCAGCTAAAAACTTCTTTCATCTTAATCTTTGATGGCCTGAGGGTCAGTAAATTAACAGCTCATGTTCATTTTTGAGTGAACGTCCCTTTAAGGTCACTTTCACTGAACTAAACTGAAGATGACACATCTTACGCTCAACAGTTACACAGAAGAACCAGGCCGATTCAAAACACTTGGAAAGGGACTCACGAAAGAAGTGAAGGACTTGTCTTGGCAAAAATAATAAGATTTGTGAAGTGAACTTTAGCATGAGGATGCACAGCTTTTCCCAGACCGCTTTTGTCACTTGTTCTCTTTTCCAGATTGTCCCCTTGACCACTAATTGGGACATTTCACAAGTTCCTTTTTCATATTAGTTCTTTGTTCTTTCCGAATCTTCTCACATTTTCAAGGAATTTCCCTCTTGTTGATTATTTATGAGCTGATTATTAATACTTTACCTTAATTATTGATGTAGTTATTGGAAGGTGAGCTGTTCTGATTCAGTACAAAGATGCAGGCCCACATTAAACTCTAAACTCTAAACAAATGTCCTGTAGGGCGGGTTAACTTTGTATTTGGGTAATTCGGACACTGTTACTCAGCTTTGGCTCCTGTCCTGGAATACTTCTTAATATTGAGACCTTTCTTGTACAACAACATAAGAAGTGATCTGTCAACTGTGCTGGAAGTTCATTGTGTTGTTGAGGACAAACATTCTGGCTTTCCTCAAGCTCTCCAGTCCAAAGTAAATAGATCTTAACATCAGTGTGACAGATCCAGTCTAAAGGACAAGGTCCAGCTTCACCAGCGCTGATCTTTGTCTCCTGCGGGTTGGTCTTTCCTCACATCTGTTTTTCTGCTTAAAGGGTTGCATCATCTGTGTCCTTGTGTGGCTTTTAAACTTCCTCTTCCTGCACACACATTCACGGCCCCCCGGAGAGGATTAAACAAATTACAGGCCGCTGTCTGAATCCACCAGAACCACTCCCAGCGTCTCTGTCAGTACAACTCTCTGAGCCTCTGTGGCTCCAACAACTATTCGGATTCTCCAGCTGGGCAAAAACTCAGAAAGAGTCATATTGCAGTACCCTGCCCCATTGAAACATGTACCTTACACCCATCCAAACTACAGACAAAGAACCCTTCACTGCCAAAATCCACCCAGCTTCATGCAGACACTCACATTGATGGAATGGAGAGCATCTTACTTAATCAGCATACTACTCATACTTCATTACTATGTGTAAGGTGCGTAACATTTTTAATTTTTATCAAATATTAAACGGAAGGATTTTTTAGTGTAGTGATAATTTTTGTGCATCATTCTCATATTATAAATATTTTGAATTACTTATATATTTTATGCAATTTATATGGCATATATATATATATATATATATATATATATATATATATATATATATATATATATATATATATATATATATCTATATATATACATATATAGATATATAACATTTTATTTATTTATATTTGAATTAATTAACTTTTATGTATTTATATTTATACATTTCAGGTATGATATAAAAGAAACATTTAAATGCAAAATAAATATATATATATATATATATGTGTGTGTATTTAAAAATAACTAGATATATTTTGTTTTAAAATTGCGTATATATTGTATATTTTATATTTTGTGCATTTATCTCTTATCATTGTCCATCCATCTATTTTACATATAAAAAAGTTTTTAATAAAATAAAATATTTGCCAAGATAACTATTTTTTTTTTTACTTTTTAAATATATATATATATATATATATATATATTATATATATATATATATATATATCTCATCATAGTTAAAAAAAATTAATTAAATAGTCTTTATTGTTTATATGGTGTTTTCTTAAGGCATGGAAATCACACAAAGTATCACAGAATCAATATTGTTTTAGTTTTACCTTCCTAAGTAAAACAGTTTTGCTCTGATTTGGCATAAAAATGCAAAACAACCTAATTTCCAAGACTATTACTGGTGGTATTTATGTGAAATATAGACTGTGCAGTATGCCGTGCACTTCTATTCCATTGCTGTAAGGGAACTGATCCCAGACCAGGCACTAAGAAGAAGTGATTATTTCTTTCCTCAAACTGTAGTAAATTTACGTTTGTCCTCTATTTCTCTCAAAGAGAGCAGTCGACACTCAGCAATTTCCAGCAATCATCATAATCATTGCATGCTCAAGAGTGTCAATGTAATTGCATATCAGCAATGACATAATAATAGAGTGACTTTGTACGGCCATAAACCGTATGTGAATTCAAACAGAAATGAATGGTGCGAATGCTTTGACATGTTACGTCACTCAACACCCACTGCTGACCTGATTTGAACTGCTGCGATTTTCAGTTGCTTCCTCATTCAACACGAAGCATTCACCTTAAGTGGCCTTGGAAATGCTTGCTGTTTTTATGCTATGGTTTGGGGCTGAAGACGACATTCCAGAAGAGTAGTTCTTTGCCAAATATGAAGTCCAAGCAAGAGAACTGTTTATGCAAACACAATTACTGTGCCTTTGGTGGACGGCAGGCTCAGGAACATCTGCACCTGCATGCATTTCTCTCCAGATGTGGTTTTCTCACCATGATGCGCCCAGACAGAGGAACAAAAGTGGGAATCTGAGAAATGTAGGGCAAGGCATTCCAGAGCGACTTTGTCTCTTGCATTCTCAAATGGTTTCTATCTCCTTGTTGCTTTGTGTATTGGTTTAGCTGGTTTCTTTTTTTGAACCCGTTGCCAAATCTGTGTGAATTCATAATGAAATGACTAAATTTCACCGAACAGCAGTTAATGTGACAACATGTCAACATTGTGTATTTTGTGGAGAATGCAATCCCACAATACGTCGCAAAAGTGAGAAACTGGGTTTCTATAGGTCTTAAATTAGTTTTATTTTGCCCTTCTACAAACTAAGGCCTTAAAATGTCTTAGATCAGAGCAGAATTCCTTAAATTCATAAAGTTAAGGCATCATATGCTATATGCTTCCTCAGAAATGTTGTATTTTTTTCCTGTTTATCTAAATGTCTAAAAATCCTTAAATTTACTTGAGATGCAAAATGAAGATATGAAGTTTTGTTTTCTGAGAAATTAACACAATTAAGTAATCTTATGCTTAAAACGAGAACAAACCTCTATCAGTAGATGATGAGAACCCTTTCCTTAAGTACATCTTTTTGAGTACTTTTGAGTACTAGTCAAAGCAGCGTTGTTTTATCTTGTAATCTCTCTTGATTGGCTGAAGCAAAAGACCTGTGTATCGCACCGTGTGGCTGTGCAGATGAACAGTTTGAAGAGCATCCTTGTTAATGATGATTAAAAAATGCTTAACGTGTTGAATTCAAAAACATTCCTTTGCAAAGCACCTGGAGAGAAGAAATGAGAAGAAAACCCCAGCTGACCTGAGTCAGCCCAAGTCTTTTAAGTGATAAAATGAATGTCTGGAAGCGTCTCAGCCTGTCTAAACCTGTTGCTGGGGGCTGGAGCGGCACCCATAGGAATGCCAAGGAGAAGGGAGGCAGCTGTCTCTCAGCCTTCTCACTGGAATAGTATCGAGGCGTCTGATTGGATGAGAGGGAGCCTGATGCACTCTGATTGGTGGAGAGGGTTGCCCTGTGGGTACTTGCTATGATGTTTAGTATGTCCCTCGATCAGATCTTCAAAGAAATGTGCTGATATATATATTTAACAGTCTGAAATTAAGGCCTGTTTAACCAGCTGCGGTTTAATGAGCACTTCATTTTAGCTCTACAGTCACAGCTTGATCCTAGTTCTTAAACCTCTTAAACCTCTCATCCAAAGGTAAAACACTGTTTAAGACATTTTTTGTGTGTTATTGCACTGTAATTAAAGATTATAATTAATATTGGAGTGCATTACTGAGTTCAGTAAATAATATACAGACTTCTGTTCATTATTGTAATCATAATACAATTTGATTTAATTTATGCAATTTATTTGTTTAAAACTTTAAATTATTTATTTGTATGTATTTAAGGAGAAAAATATTACATGTGTGGGCAAATACTGAAAGTAGTTAAATATTTAAATATTGTTTGTAGTTAAAAAATGTAAAATATTAAAACAAATTAATTTCATTTTAAAATAGAATAAAAAATTCTAAAATACAAATAATTAAACGACAATATTTAAACAATATTTAACTTAATAAAATAAAATGTAAACAAAAAAAATTAACAAATGTAATAATTAATTTTAAATATTTTATTTTATTTGTTTGAGAAGGAAAAAAAAATACATGTATACTCACCAAAAAAAAAGCAGAAAAAATGGTATGAAATAAAATTTAAACAAAAAATTAACAAATGTAATAATTAATTTTAAATATTTATTTTATTTGTTTGAGAAGGAAAAAAAACTTACATGTATACTCACCAAAAAAAAAAAAGCAGAAAAAATGGTATTTAAATATGCATTTAATAAAATTAACTTTAATAGTTTACACATGGCATTTTATGGTCCAAAATTAGAGTCTCTTTAGCTCTGAAGTCACAGCTTTTCTTGATCCTAACCCTCAAATTCGTGTGGTTTCTGTGCAGCACTTCTCCGAGCTGCTGGATGATCTTTCCCAAGAGGCTTTGCTGGGGCAGTTGTTAAGCGACCCGTTCCTGTCCGGCCGTGATGATGCTATGGACACAGAGGATGATCTGACCCCTGTGTCTCCAGTGCCGCCACACATTCAAGCCGAACACAGTTACTCTCTGTGCGGAGACTCGCGCCCACAGTCGCCCCTGTCCCATCTGCCCGGAGAGCCTGGCAGCGACGCTGGTAAGACTCCACCAGAAACAGTTTCCAATTTAATAATAGAAATCGGAATTGAATGCAATTACATGTGTATTTCTAGGTGATACAGACAATGATGAGTGGCCCATGGAGCAGGAAGATAAAGGGCTGAAGATGGAGCCTCTGCTGTGTGACCCGTCGCCCGTCCTGCTGCCCTATGTGCACCTCACTCTGACCCCCGAGGGTCCTGTCTTTGACCCCGTGACTGACGCCCCACTGACCCTCCCTCAGGCCACACAGGTTAAAGCGCTCGGCGTGAGTGAGCATGTGACGGCAGCCATGCAGTCAGTGGGCTTTTACTGAAGTGCTGATTTCTCCTCATATCTGCAGGTGAAGGAGGACAGCGAGAGTCTCATCCCTCAGATTAAACTGGAGCCACACCAGGTGGATCAGTTCTTAAACCTCTCACCCAAAGGTAAAACACAGTCTCAGACATCTGTGCATCATTGCACAAAAATGAAAACACCGGAACACATTAATGATTACAGTAAATAGCATACTGTCAGTTTGTCGTTTTTTATAAAGAGTTGATGCTCTTGAATCATCTTGAATGGGTTTATTTTTCTATAATGACCCGCTGACTGAACATTACACTTGTGTATTTGCCAAAATAAAAAGTACACACAAATTGTAAAACAAATAATAAAGATGTAATATTTCTAATATTTGAATGGAAATAATACATAATAATAATAATAATAATAATAATAATAATAATAATAATATTTTAATAATATTTATATATATATATATATATAATTTCAGTTTAAATATTTGAATTATTACATCTTTATTATTTATTTAAAAATTTATTTATTTTTTTTACTTTTTTGGCAAATGCACAAGTGTATGTTATGCAAATACAAATACAAATTTTATGCAAATAGGTGATATATATATATATATATATATATATATATATATATATATATATTACATATATTTTTTTTTTTCAGGCCTGGAGTCTCTGCAGATGCCACCGACTCCTCCCAGCTCTCACGGCAGCGATTCGGAGGGCAGTCAGAGTCCGGTTCACCCCTGTGCTCCTGCCAGTCCCACACAGACCCCCGCTGTCCTCAAGGTGGCGCCAAGACCCCCGTCTTCCCTCTCCAGCTCTCCTCTGCTGACGGCACCCCATGTGAGTACAAAGACAGGACCTGTTGTATTTCATTAAAGAAGCTGGTCATGTGACCTCCTCTGGTCTGATCTGACAGAAACTGCAGGGCTCCGGTCCTCTCCTGCTGACGGAGGAGGAGAAACGCACGCTCATCGCTGAAGGATATCCGGTGCCCACCAAACTGCCCCTGTCCAAAGCTGAGGAGAAAGCACTGAAGAAGATCCGCAGGAAGATCAAGAACAAGGTCGGTGTCAGGCTGTAAAAAGATGCATACTGCGAATCTGAGTACTAAAATTAATGTCAAATGCACAAACAATGATTTTCAGATCTCCGCACAAGAGAGCCGCAGGAAAAAGAAAGAGTACATGGATGTTTTAGAGAAGAAGTAAGTCAGCAGATTTAATTAACATACAAGTGCAAATAAATGTTTTCAGCTTAAGTTCTTAGAGATGTCGCAAATATATTGTGTGTGTGTGTGTGTGTGTGTGTATATTTACATCAAAATATATACTTAAAAAATACAATTGAGCTTTTTCAATCAGAAACAAGTCCCCTTATGGAAGTAAGCTGGATTGCAGATCCAGTTTGATGCAGCTAAATAATTTTTTTAAGAAGTTTTCAGTAGCTGCGTGAAACCCTCATGATAAACAGCATGTGATATTGTGATATCCTCTGTATCCACAGGGTGGAGACATGCTCTAATGAGAACAGTGAGTTGCGCAGGAAAGTTGAAACACTGGAGTGCACCAACAAGTAAGACCCTCAAACCTTTCCATGATCATTAAATCATTAGCTTATATTTTGATCTGACATGTTGTGTCGCCGGTTGAATTTCTGGTCATTGATGATACATGATATGCAAACGGCTGCATATTGATTGTGTAAATGTGTGTGTGTGTGTGTGTGTGTGTTTGTCAGGTCTCTGCTGCAGCAGCTGCACTCGCTGCAGGTGGCGGTGGCAGGAAAGGTGCCGCGCTCCTGCCGGATGACGGGCACCCAGACCTCCTCATGCCTCATGGTGAACGTTCATCTCATCTGCTCACATGTGTCTGTGTGTTTCAGTGTGTGTCAGTGTGTGTCAGTGTGAGAGAACGAGCGGGAGGACGACTAATGCAAACACTGACAGAAGCACTGCTGTATTGAGATGCTGATTCTCTGTGGGGTTTGTTCTGTGCAGGTGGTGGTTCTGTGTTTTTCGGTGTTCTTGGGGAGTTTCTACCAAGGCCTGAGTCCCTGTTCCTCTGTCACGAAAACAGATCTGAGCAGAGAGATCTCCATACGGGACTCGTACACCACTACAGGTATGCATTGACACAAAACTTTTCTCTTCATCACTTAATAGTCATTTATTTATAGGTTTTCATCGAGTCATAATAATATCTCTTCATATAGAAAAAAAACTATTTTATTCTCTAAGATAAAAAGATCAATATATATGATACATCTAATTAGAAATGTATTTGCTATGTAAAAATACAAACGTGTATGTGTGTGTGTGTGTGTGTGTGTGTGTGTAAATATATTTTATATTTTAAAATACAATAAATATCAAAGTAATTGTGTAGATATGATCACTGTACACAATTTTATATGATTTATTTTAAAGGGGTCATTTGATGCTTTTTTAAAGATAATTATTTTGTGTATTTGGTGTAATAGAATATGTTGACATGCTTTAATGTAAAAAAAAAAACATTATTTTTCAATTATTAAATATGTATCCATTTATAATTTATAGTGTGTGTGTATATGTATATCTTTTTATATACATGATGTATATACATATATTAATATTAATAATAATAATTGATATATTCTATTAAAATGTACTGTAAATAAATTGGAGAAACTTATATTACCTATTACCCTAAATTATATTACCCTAATTTATGCATGAATATATATATATATATATATATATATATATATATATATATATATATATATATATATATATATATATATGTATATATGTATATATATGTATATATGTATATGTGTGTGTATATATATATATATATATATATATATATATATATATATATATATATATATATATTCATGCATAAATATTATTATTCATTATATAATTAAATCTATAATACGTAAGTAAATATATAATTGACTATATTAAATTATCTATTTAAATAAATATTAATCTTTAAACGTGCCATTTGTTTGTATATGTCAGATTTTTTTGTGTGTGTATAAGTAAATTATAAGTTTTACCTGTAATTTTTTTTTTACATGTATTACATTAGTGATGCATATATTCCAGTTATTGGTTTAGTAAATGTTTCTATAATATACTCATCTGTTGCATATATTCAGCTGTCTGTCTTCATCTGTTTGTGTTAGTTTGCCACCAAGCTTGATATTAAAGTTGTGTCATCATCAGTAAAGTCATCAGTTGTGTGAGGCTATGTATTCATTGATATAAATGCAGAGGTGCTAGAGCTGCTGTCGTATGGGGTGTTTTCATATAGATCCAGACCTAATAAACACACGCTGCTTGTGTCTATTGCAAAGCCTCCTGTAATCTGCTCATTCTCTATCTCTCTTGTTGACTAAAGAATGGAGGAATGGCTAGATTTGGATCCATATTAGTGGTCTGTGCCCCACTCTTGAGCTGCTGAGAGTCATTATCAGTGCTGGAGTGGGCCAGTAATTATCATGCCTTTAAAAGCAGAGCCATCACTTAATCATTACCGATCTCTGATCTGCCCACAACATGTTTCTCCCACGCGCGTCATTCAGCTAATGCACCGCTTTATCAAACTACTGTACTAATAAAAGCATACTGTACTCTCTTTGGATTTTAGCGGTACAGAAGGCCTTGTTGACACCTGATATTAATATCCATCTCAGGTGATACAGTCACAAATGCTCAGCCGAGACATCTGCTTTCACAGCAATAAAACATGAATTAAAAAAAGCTCGCTGTTGGCCTCTTAGGATATAATTTATTATAAAAACTATTTAAATTATTTTGAAAAATAATTAGAAATAAATGGAATAAATAATAATGTAAAAAAAAACTTTTTGTCATTTTCTTTTTTGATTTTCAAAATGCAAACACAAAAATAAATCACAAAAAAAAAAAAAAAAAAGACAAGGAACAGATGCTGTCAGCACTGCTTGTAAATATTGCTATATATATATATATATATATATATATATATATATATATATATGTATGTAACCCTGGACCACAAAAGTAGTCTTAGGTGTCAATTTCTCAAAATTGAGATTTATGCATCATCTAAAAGCTAAATAAATAATCAAAAATTAAGTTTTTATATATTTACAGTAGGAAGTTTTTCATGGAACGTGATCTTTACTTTAATATCCTAATGATTTTTGGCATAAAAGAAAAATTGACAATTTGGACCCATACAATGTTTTTTTTGCATATTGATGAAAATGTACACCAGCGACCACTAGATAACTTATTTCAAATATAAATGTTATTGAACATATTTTATTATATATATATATATATATATATATTAGGGGTGTAACGGTTCACAAAATTCACGGTTCGGTTCGATACGATACACTGATGTCACGGTTCGGTTCGGTTCGGTTCGATACGTTTTAGATACAGCAAAATGTAAAAACATCTCAACTTTTCAGAATGCCGCAAGCGCACCGCGGGTCATGTGACAAGAACCAACCAATCAGCTTCATCCTTTCCCGTAACAACGTTGAGAGCTCAGCCAAGATGAAGGAACAGCTGATCATAGTTGTATATGGATTGCAATTTTGAAATAAATTCAGTAGCAGAGCTACTGCAAGCGATTTTTAGAGCTGCAAATCCATTTATCCTTCGCTGAAATTTCCGCGTCTCATGGAGAGAGCACGTCATTGTTGCTTAGCAAAGACAGACGCCTCAGGAGAAAGACGCGCTTAGCGTTTTCCATGCGTTTTTAGGCACGATATGTGAACGGCCCCTAAGGCGCTCGCTCACTCAGCACGCGCTGAAGGCTCGTTGCAAAATGTCTAATGCATTTAACAGACCAGAAATATAAGATCCTAAAATAACCAACAGGTCTGGTGTTTGGGTTGGATTCCCTGTAAGCTATAGTGTCTAAATGCTGCAGGGATAGTTTGCTGCGTGCATGTTTCTCCTTTTTTTCGTCTTTTCCCAGATAGTACTGACGCATATATCCCAGATATTCCCGCTGGTTTTTTTTTTTTTTTTTTGTAATCCCGCTGGTGTACCCTGTCATGTTGCAGATGCGACATACCGTTGTTTTTTTATCCACCACTCTCTTGCCATCACCATTATAGCTTAAAGGGAATCCTAAAGTGCACCCAAACACCAGACCTGTTGGTTATTGGAGGATCTTCTCATTTCTAGTCTGTTAAACGCATTGGCTATTTTGCAACGAGCCTTCAGCGTGTACTGAGTGAGCGAGCCCCTGCTGAGTAGCCTAACATAAACATATAAGATGGTGTTTTTTTCTTTTTCGGGGTGTCAGGGGCGTTGCCTGTTACGTTGTTTGGGTTATTGGGCTACCTTGTTGAACGCATATCATTATATTTCTTTCTCTCTCTTTTTTTTTTTTTTTCAAATATAATTAATTACTCCAACGAACCGTTCGGTATACATGATGCGTACCGCGTACCGAACCGAAAGCGTCGTACCGAACGGTTCAATACGAATACGCGTATCGTTACACCCCTAATATATATATATATATATATATATATATATATATATATATATATATATAATCCAATAACATTTATATTTGAAATAAGTTATCTAGTGGACCCTGTGTATCCCTGATAGAAATGTGATCTGAGACACTTCACAATTTGCAACTAGTAATAATAAAGCATTAAGAAAAAGACTTCAGTGTGATGTTTGCTCATTTCCGCAGTGAGGTCCCGTAACCTGTTGTCCATTCCGGAGCACGGGGGTCTGGACGAGCCTCATCCCATTGGTCTGGGCGGGGATTATCCTGAATGGGATCATCAGGCTGATGTAATGGTGGCTTGGCGTTTAGAACAGCAGCACAAACAGGAACAGGCGGAGCTACCAAAAGCAGAGCCCCGCCCACTTATACTAATCACCAATGAAACACGAGCGCAGAAGTCCATTGTCATAGACCTGCACTCACACAGGTAACGACCTTCCTTCTGCGGCTGCATTCCATTGGCTGATTCAGTGACACATGGATGTTGAACGTTCAGTTGTGTTTTCACAGGTCAGATAAGTGGTCAAACGAGACGGCTAGAGTCACAGAGTTGGAAAGGACCGTCAACGAGACGTCCTGAGATCCCTGCAGCGACGGGGCGATAGGCTTCATATTTATAGTGCTATTTTACTTAGATCTCCTTTTTTTTTTTTTTTTTTTTTTTTAACAAACACAGAAAACTCAAATGTATTTTATTCCATTCCAGCAGTATATCAAATTTTGTACACTATTTAATTTTTTATATGCTTTCAGATTGTTTTAATATTCATTCTTTCTTTTCTTTTCATTGCCTATTTGCCCCCGTGCTACTGAGAATATGTGTTGTAATATATATAAAATCTGCATCTGGTTTCATATTCACATGACGATGGTAATGGCATCATGTAGCATGTCGATCAGAATGCCTTTTCCAAAGATTCATAAAAACAGTGCAAAGATTCAGACTGTATTAAAATTATAGGCTAAAAGCTCTGGAAATTTGCCATCTTTAAACTGTAAACAAAGCATTTGTCTGAATATGTAAATATTTGCTGTATCCTTTATTGCAAGTGTGTTGGGAGAGATATGAATTAGCGGGATTGATATCGATGGAGGCGTTTGTCATTGAGGGTGTTAAAATAGAGACAGTATGGACTTGACATGAAAAGGACGGATGCACTCCTTGTCCGGAGTCCCTCATATGATGTTGCCCTCTTTATTAAGGACAGATGGCCCTTTTTGTCCTCATCTGGCCACCATCCAACCCCCATCTGTGCTCTTCTGGGAGTAAAAGACGCTCGCTGACAAGTCTAGCGTTCTCCTGCTCTGATATGAACGGTTGTGACGACCGGAGTCCTGAGGGATCTGCATTCAGGCGTGTTGTGGACTCACTTGAACTGCGTCCCCGTAGAATGGATCTGTTATTTATTATTTTTTTAGTATGCCTGCCATCCTTTTATCCTGGAAACAAGAGATGGTTTTGTCCTGACCCTATGCATTCAGATGCAAACGTCTGTGTCAGTAATGATGTGCATTTCTTATGTATTTGGCATAGCGTCTTAATTACATTACACTTTCCCTGCATCACAATGCAATTTCAGGCTCTTAAAAATGATCTTCCTGAAATCACTCTGCCTTGTTTTTGGCCTGTTTTCTGCAAGCAAATAAATATTTTCCTTAGTAAAAGCATTGTAAATCATGCGTCTGAGCCATCATTTTTCTCTTTTATGCATGTTAGCTTTCTCTGTATTAAAATATTAAATTAGCCGGATTTATGTTTGTTGTCTTACTAGGATGTTGAGTGTTGTTTTATGTCATTATATGAGTACTCTAGTGGCTTGACTATTCATTTTTTCATTACGACTGGATCTGCATTATAATTTTCCTGCCTCTCAAGGTTGTATGCAGAAGAGAGGTGTTTCTCCACATCAGAGAGTTCAGATCATGCACTTCATAACTTAAATCACATTAGCCAAATTGTGTTAGAAGAAAAATGCATGTAGTCTCTAGGCTCTCATGACTCCTTGGAAAAATTATCTTAACCCTTGGATAAATGTGCTGTTGTGGACATATGAAGGTGATTTTTCAATTATCACAATATTTCTAGGATATTTTGGTAAATGCATTTGTTCTAGTTTGATAAAGATTCAATGTGAATTTTTTTTTTCTAATTTTTAGTAAAAAATTGTAACGTGTAATTATTATATAAATATATATATATATATATATATATATATATATATATATATATATACATTTTTTTTTGCATTTATGAACTGACCAGATTAAAGATTAAACCTTTTTTTATATAAATTAGAATAAACATATTAGTTAACACTCGGGGACAATAGAACCAATAATATGATAATAGCAGCTTTTCTGTCGTAACAAAAATTAGGGGGGCGTGGCCAACTTGATAATATTAATAAATCCTACATTCTTGAGTGATAATATCATATACTAATGACCAATACAAGCGCCATAAACCAAAATGATCTATGTTTATTATTTAATTTTTGTTAATTAATTAATTTTATTTTTTCGCTGTGTCTCAGGAGTTTCCTGGCATAGCAAAGGGTTTGTAATCACAATCAGGTCCGGTTTAAAAGCTCGCGTAAACACGGCTTCTCGTGCGTCGCGCTCGCGCTCGCGCTCTCTCCGCGGAGAGACTCTTCCATCACAGACACGGTGGACACGTCAGAGATCACCACGCATTTGCACGAGAGCCCGTTCGGTCGGAGACCCTCTGTCCTACTTTTGTTGCCCGATGCTGCTGCGCGTGGAGGATGAGGAGGCAAAGCCCGGAATGTTCTCGCGGATGGATGCAGCTGTTGTTGTAGTTCCGCTGGATAGAGTCGCGTGAGTGAATAGTGAATCAATCGATAGATAGATAGATAGATAGATAGATAGATAGATAGATAGATAGATAGATAGATAGATAGATAGATAGATATTATTCATCTCATGAGGGACACCGGAGGACACCTTGGGAAGGACTTTTAAGCACCGGAGGAGAGAGAAGGGGGTCCACTCAGTGCCGAGCGGAGCGTGATGGACCCCCAGGCCGACATACGCGCGTCTCAAGCGGAGCGCAACAGCAGAGGAGCCGCCGGTGGAGAACCAGCGGACGAGCAGACACGCGGCTGCGGGAGAGACGCGTCGATGAGCAGCTTCGCCAACATGGAAGACTCGCTGGAGGAGAAACTCAAAGGTCTGGCGTTCAGGAAACAGATCTCGTACCGGTAAATATGCGGTTTAATTCAAACCTGTATCATTTCAAACGTGTATTTCTCCACCATATGGAGCAGTGGGACATGTCAGATGGATTGTTTGTGTGCGTTACCCCCATTTAAACCCCATTTGTTAATAATACTCTCAATAATAATAATAATAATAATAGACTTCTTGCTAGGATGTCCATGTGAAAGGAGATTTCGTTTATTATCATGAGAACAGCAATGGCATTAGGGCTAGTGTTGGTAAATGAACTGCTTCATTAAAAAAATAAAAAACGTTTCATATGCATGATATCTTTGTATTTGCCTGCTATTGATTCAACTCTATTTTCCTCTTTCACATGAAACTCTTGCTCTATAAGACAGGCACTTGTATTGAATTGCTTAACTGGCATTTGAATATAACACGAATAGACTGATGCATAGCTGAATCGTAATGAATTTGACTTCATCTGTGGTAGAGAGACTTATTTCCACATGTAAAGGTCAAAAACGACATGCTTTGACATAATTTTTACTTTTTTTCTCAAAAACACAATCATGTACATGCATGCATTTCCTATGTTATTATAGCCCAGTTTGTGCTGATTACAGTGAGATTAGACTTTACCCATTTAGATATTTATAAGAAACTGAAAAAAAAGCACAAATGTCAGGGCATGACAAAACTTCTACAGGCCCCCAAAATACCCTTAGACTCCAGAGGGTTAAAGGTCATTTCGGCACTAGAGAATGGTTTTCAATGTCAGAATAATCTCTGGTGCATCTGTATAAATTAAAGCCATCTTACTTGCATTGATAAGTTGCGTGAGCATTGGTGCTCCTCATGTTTCATCTATCTTAAAACTGAAACCTAAAACCTCAATCTTGCTTTTTGGGTGCATTGATCATGTCATTCATTCCAGACAAATGTAAGGATCGAGCCATATTGACAACACTAGATTCATGCTGAAACAGTGGTTTCATGTGGTCACTTGACTCACTTTCATCTCTTCTCAGAGACCCCTAATTTGACCTCCTGTCCGTGGAGGAGGGTCACTACCACCCTTACTGCTCCTTCAGAGTCTTAAGGTCAATCCTCCTCTGAGCAGATCAGTCCTCTGCTCACAATTAAGGCCAGTCTCTGAAGAAATGATCAAAGGTGTCCTCTCTTTCATAGGAGCGATCTATATCCATCTCCAATCCAGATAAGACGTCAATAAGTCCCATGAAACTTAACCCACACCATCAGTAAAACAAACAAACAAACACCTAAAATGCAAAGCATCTTAGATCAACTTGTCTTGCTTTGCTTTTTTAAGCAAAGTGCCTAAAAATGGAAGCTCTGAATTTGCCAAAGACAAAAACAGGAACACTGTTCCAAAATCAATTGAGCTGCCTTGGGGTTTACTTTCTACATAGGCATGCTGTTAACTGTAATGACAACTTATAAATGACTGATTCTGAGCGCTCTATATAGATGTTAAGATACATTCCTCGAAAGAAATGCACAGGATTTCCATTATACTCAGATACACTATGTAGGCAGCTCACTAGAATTTGGAACAGAGCCACATTGTTCTTTTACATACTCTCCTGAAATATAGGCCTAGCACTTATATCAGTTTTTTGTTATCTAGTGAATCATGTCGGGCTTATGAAGAGGCTCTTGTGTCCTCTCTCTCTCTCTCTCCAGGATGCTCTAGCAGCAGCAGACAGTGGAACATAAAAAAGACCTCATGCATTTTTAAGTGTCCCGATCACAGCCTCGACTGGAGATTTATACATGCTTGACACATTTTCACTTCGCCAGGCTGCTGAAAAGTTAAACATGCATATTTATCGTGGGCTGCTCAGAATCAGAGTCGGCATGGAAGAAAAAACTTGTTGCCATGTTTGCAGAGCTTCTGCAAATGGTGGATGGCAACTCTATTAATTTACCATTCTAAATAGATTGGCAACAATTAATGTGATGATCTGAAATGTAATGAAATGTAGGAAAATAATGCGTTTCGAGTGGATTTGCACTACTGGTTTATATGGCAGGTGGATGGAGGGGGCGGGGCTGAACAGAAATGATGTTTTAGGAGCCTAACAAATCACATTTTGATGAATGATTAGAACAATTTTTTTTTCATAGAAACATGCAAGACTAGGAATGTGTAAATAGAGTCAGTTTGTTCATGCATTTGAATCCAGAGCATTCAGTCAGCACAACGAGGAAGCATATTACCAGGAAGTGATGCGTTGTGCCACCTAGTGATGCTGCAGAATAGACGGCAATGGGTTTAATATTTGATCACATACAAGTGTTGTGTTTTATCAGTGAAACTTTAATAAGTTCCCTGGTGCATTTAGTCATCTGTCAAGTTGTGCCAGCCCTCCTCCTGTTTGGCTCTTTGCTTTGTGCATTTGGCTAAAGACTGTAGACGCTTTGCCCAATTAGGACGTACCCTTCACAGTCAGTTTAGCATGCTGTGTGTTACATATATATATTTATAATTTTCATTTCTAGCTGGCATGAATCAGAGTGTGAAATGGCCGCCACACCTACTTTAAATGTTGATGCGCAAGAGAATTTGTGTGTAAATACTGTGCGTGGGCTGTAGTCATTCCATCACTGACTAAATGTGCACATACCTTTTTTACTGGACCCGCAGTTGTCCTGTTTGTAAGTCCAGCTGATGTGTTTAATCACATAGGTGCGTTAAACAGGCTAGTCTTGTCTCATTACCTGCGAAACCCAGGAGCGCTCTATAGATCCTGATGGCTGACGCGAATAAGGGATTTTACATAAATGGTCATAATCTCTCCTGAAGATGGGTGAGCGCAAACTGGGCGGTTTTAAACGCTGATAAAGCCAGTCTTTTTGTTTTCCTTGTCTGCGGTGGGGGTTTGTATATCAGTCTGAGGATTGAGCTTTTGAAGCCTTTCCTTAGTAGGTATATGAGTGTAAGAGGCTTTTCCTCTGCTGTTCTGTTCGGTGAAGCTTCTGGCTGATCTGAGGGGTCGAAGCAAAAATATAGTCCCAGGCTTTTGTCTTGTTGTAGGCCCGAACTGCATTTCCACTGATTTAAGAGCCACATGATGACTTAAATGACATGACATGCCCACAAATAAACACTGTACATGTTTACAAGTCTTAGTTTGAGAATGTTGTATGCTTTCTTCCATTCATTTTCCTTCAAGTGCTCCATCTCTGCTGTCTCCTGTAGTTCCTCTACTTGACTCAGTCGTGCACCTGTAGTTCTGGCAGAGAAGCACCTGTAGACAACCAGCACACTAGAGGTGTGAGAGACTTCATCTCCTCCTCTCTCTCTTCATTCGTCTTCCCCCGCTTCAGCGGGAAGTTAACACTGTCTCACCACTTGTGCAGTTCGCCCGCTCTAACTCTCTCTGACACTGATGGCTCAAACAGGCTCGCTGGTCTTTTATAAAACATGCTACGGCAGCTGCCGTCAATGTGTTTTGGTGGAGCATCAAACGAGAGAATGAAATGTGGTTTCAACTGTCATAGGCATGATTTTGCCATATGGACAGGTTTTGTTTTGGTTTGTTGCATCACTTATCCATTGTGTCTCTTTTAATGCACTCACAACTCATTTAACTTATGTGATAAACTTTTGAGCGTATATAGGACAAATGTTCTAACCTAACAAGATGTTATTGGTTATATTGTTAATATTTTTACACCAGAAGATAAAAAATATATATATCGAATTAAGATGCAACAAATAATGTTATTGCATTTATGATGTTGCATAAAAATTTAATGTTATTACATATAGATGCAACAAATAATGTTACATTTAGATGCAGTTTTTTAAATTAGATTTAGACATGTTATTGAATTTAGATCCAAATAAAAAACATGTGCATGCCAAAAATGCATTGAATTTAGATGTGCAATGTAACATTTTATTGCATTGATTCAAATGAAATGTGTGCAATATCATAAAGGATATCTGTTAAGAATGTAAATATGGTTTGTGTTAATTTCCTGTGTCTTTTCTGTCCTGAATGTGCTCTTGAACGTAGATGCAGGTCTGTAGTTTCTGTCGCCGTTCGAGCTGTAGTGTTTTTGTTAAATCATTCTTGGACTGAATGCACAAAAATAGCAGAGAAATCAATATTTATATACATATATTCTAAGACCAGAAATCGAATCTGGTTTTGCCCATTTGTGTTGATTTTACGGGAAACTCCAGAACTCTACATAATGAATGTAAACATGGTGAATGTGTTAAATGCAGAGGACATGGTGTTTCCGTACACAGGCTCCTGCATATATACAGGCTGAACTGGGATTACTGGGAGGCTTTTTTGGCCGATGATGTGAGTTTTATTAATGATCTGAATCCTGATGCTGAGTAATTCAACGGATTGCTGGAGCAGTAAAATTGGTGTGTAATCCTACCTGCTGAACTGTTTTTAATTCATTCATAGTAATGGCATATTAGAAGATTTCATCCCCTTGTGTTTGCTTCTGTTAGTTACTTCAGGTGCATGGGTTCTTGCTGGTTTAGTCTTTTTGGTATAAAGTAGGTGGTATGACCAACATCTTACTT
>NC_039271.1:6726346-6753846 GCF_003368295.1 Carassius auratus | reverse complement strand
ATAGAGACGTCATTGCTGCTGCTGCTCTCATTCAGTTTCAGCCTCTGGATCTGATTCTGGATCATAAATATACGCTGAATCTGACTGTTAGCCATGGTTTGTTTTGGATGATGGTTTTTTTTTTTCCTCACGGTAATGTCACAGCTTCCAGACGCTCTCAACACAAAAGCCTACTGGCGCTCGTGATTCTTTAGCTCCGCCCACACGTCACGCCTCCAGCCGCTCGTGTTTTTCCGGAAAAGATCGGTACAGACTATCTTTCTCTTATGAATATAATAAAACTAAAGACTTTTTGGAGTTATGAAGGATGCAGTACTACTCTATAGGTACTCAAGATTAACAGGATATTGAGTGAAAACGAGCATTTCACCCCCCCTTTAAACTCAATGGATTTGGTTGGTATTGAGATGATAAGCATCTTAGAAACACGAGAGCGCTGGTCAGTTCTCAGTTAGATCTTCACACTGCAGCACTAGTACAGTAGAGAAGTGTGTTAGTCTCACGGTCGAGCCGAACGTGTCTCCAGGTCAAAGGTCACACTGCGCTCTGGCTCTCCCGGCTGAAGTCGGAGCTGGAACGCTGCCGGCGGAAGTCGATGAAGATTCCCTCGGTGTCTGAGTCCAGAGACTCCAGGATCTGGTCCACGATGGTCTCGGAGCAGACGGGAGGAGACGGATCCTCACAGACGTCTGGCTCTTCTGCGCAGGACGTCATCTGACACACGGAGTGACGTCTGACCGCGGCGCTGCTCTCGGGGTCGTGCTCCTCCAGCGGCGTCAGCACAGGGATGTTGTAGCTCTTGGAGCGCACCACCAGGTTCTTGGCGTGCGAGTCGCTGGAGCGCGGCCATCGGCGCAGGAGACGCTTCTCTGAGAACAGTAAAGAAAGGACGGGTCAGAGAGAGAGCAGTGACCGCTGCCAGAGCTTCACTGAGACGCTGCTCACCCAGAACACACGAGCTCTGAGCCACCGAGCCATCGCCGCAGAACAGGCCACGCGTCCCCAGATACGGACACACCACCTTCTGCACCAGAGACTCCAGCTTCAGGTAATCACTGCTCACACCTTTAGACTCGTGAACCCCCTGCGACACACACACACACACACACACACACACATCAACATCCTGCGCTGACACACACCACACACCACTCCATTCTCAATCACCAGAACACACAATATGATTTATTTTTCCTATTCTCTTCACATTATGAAATGACGCATCCATTTCCGAAGCACGTCTCTCACACTTTCACCCAGAAAACACACACAGGGTTTCTGCAGGTTTTATGAAGCCAAACTTAAGACCAAGTTCTCTTACTGTAAACATCTCGGGAAAAGCTGTATTAAGCTGTTCTTATCACACTCCCTTAATTTTGCTCAGTTTCTCAGAGAAGACTTCTTTTAAGTCTTTACTAACTACTAAGTCTCTTGATTTGACGAAGTTTAGATAATTTTACTGGAAAACAAGACTAAAATACTGAGGAAGAAACTCACTGCAGTGCAAGCAGGATTTATTGTTATGACTATGATTTTAAGACATTCTGCTCTGATTAAGGACATTTTAAGACTTTAATTTGTAAAAGGTTGAATTCAGTCCAACAGAAACCCTGAAGTATCTGATTCATCATGATCCAAAATCTGAAGATCACTGCGACAGATGTGAAAACACTAAACAATAAAACGAACATATAGTGAGCCCCTTAAAAAGCAGCATGCAGAGACACAGCGGAAATAAAACCACAAACAACAAAACAGAAACACACACACACACACACACACACAGATTGTGAAGTATAAGGTGTAGATATATTTCACACAGAGTCTGAGATGATGCAAGCAGAGAAAACCACAAATATACACACGTCTCATTATAACCCTTGCTTGGAAATCTCAAGTTCACACACACATGTACACTACAACACACACATTTGTCTCGTGTGACTCTGTTCTGTAAGTTTAAGATGTGTTACACACACGCTGCTGAAACCTACTGGAAACAGTTTCAGCTCTGCATCGACTCAGGAAATCTAGAACATTATCAAAGTTTCCGATGTCTGTTGACACACACACACACACACACACACACACACCTGCAGGATGAGCAGCATCTGAATGATGGAGGGCGGCACACGAGCGCGCGGTCGAGTCAGAGCATCGTCCAGCTTTATGTTGAGAGTGATGATGTTCCTGAAGTGCAGCAGAGCCAGCTGACGGACAGACGGCTCCTTCCCCTGAACACACACACACACACACACACACACACACACAGTGAGAGAGAGTCTCAAATCACCACCAGCACATCCTACAAACACTCAAGAGCAAAATAATAGTACTGGAGTGTTTGGTGAAGGACCTGGACGGGGTAGAAGATGGCCTGCAGCATGGACAGAACATTACAGAAGAAGTAGTCCCACGTTTCTGCCAGAGAGTCCAGCAGCTTCTGACCTGCACACACACACACACACACACACACACATGTAAAAGCACAAGGGGATGATTTTTCTAAAGGTCACATCAGCATTAAACACATCCTTTTAATGCAGAGGAAACTCTTCAAAACCACAAACACATGTGAACCGTCAGCAATGTCAGACAGCACCTTACCTTCATAAAAGTGAATCTTATCTCTCAAAATCACCATTCCCTTCGTCAACAGCTGATTCTGTGACACAATCACAATCAAACTCAATTCACAGATGCTTAAATTATTATGATTATTGATCAGAGACTTGACTGATCACCTGCAGATACTCTGTGAAGAAGGAGCCCAACTCAGTCTTTAGGAGCTGCCTAGAGACAGATGGACAGAGAGAGACAAACCAAATTATAAAAGCACAAAAAGAAAATGATCTAACTTACTGGACGAAGTAAACTTGAATGTTATTTGGCCCTAAATAGAGATTACACAACTGCAGAATATCTGAGTACAGTGGAAGACTGTAGATGAAGATGACCGATGACGAGGTCTGGACTGAGCAGTCATACTCTGACTCTAGAGATGGACAGATGTCCACAGCACTGACCGCATCTGACCTTACCGTAATCACAGACACACACTTCCTCACAGGCTGCTCTAACTATGAAGAAATCAAAAAATAAGTTTTATCCAAAATTTGAAACACTTTACCCTGACTTCAAAACGTTACACAAGAAAACATAACTCCAATATTTATTAGGTGAAAAAATACATTTTATCTTACTAGCAGCAAGATACATTGATGACTGTCACAAAAGAGGGAGGAGTCAACAAATCAGTGATGCGCCTATGAACATTTACATTTACATTACATTTACATTTAATCATTTAGCAGATGCTTTTATCCAAAGCGACTTACTTTTTTTTTTTTTTTTTTTTTTATAAATGAAAAGACAACAAAAGGAAAAGTGTTAGTGTTAGTTGATTAAGTGTAGGCAAAAAAGATGAGTCTTTGGATGTTTCTTGAAAAAAAGTAAAGACTCGAATTGAGATTGGGAGGTCATTCCATCAGCTGGGCATAGTCCAGGAAAAGGTCCATGAGAGTGATTCTGAACTTCTTTGGGATGGCACCACAAGGCGTCGTTCACTTAAGATTTAACCAGTGAGTTTAGGTATGTTGGTGCCGTGCCAGTGGTCGTCTTGTAGGCAAGCATCAGTACCTTGAATTTGATGCGAGCAGCTACTGGTAGCCAGTGGAACCTGATGAGGAGGGGAGTAACGTTAGCTTTTTTTGGCTCATTGAAGGCAACCCTCGCTGCTGCATTCTGGATCATTTGCAGAGGCTTGACAGTACATGGAGGAAGAGCCAGGAGAGCATTACAATAGTCCAGTCTGGAGAGAACAAGAGCTTGGACAAGAAGTTGTGTGACTTGCTCTGACAGGAAGGGTCTAATCTTCCTAATGTTGTATAAGACAAACCTGCAGGACCGGGTCGTTGTAGCAATGTGGTCAGTGAAGCTTAACTGATGATCCATCACAACTCCTAGGTTTCTGGCTGTCCTCGAAGGAGTTATGGTTGACAAGCCCATCTGTAAAGAGAAGTTGTGATGAAGCAATGGGTTAGCTGGAGTCACCAGGAGTTCAGTCTTAGTAAGGTTAAGCTGAAGGTGATGGTCGTTCATCCAGCTAGAGATGTCACTCAGACAGGCTGAAATGCGAGCAGCTACCGTCGGGTCATCTGGTTGTAATGAGAAGTAGAGTTGGGTGTCATCAGCGTAGCAGTGATAAGAAAAGCCATGCTTCTGAATGACAGATCCTAAAGATGTCATGTAGATGGAGAAGAGAAGTGGTCCAAGTACTGAGCCTTGAGGAACCCCAGTAGCAAGGTGGTGTGACTTTGAAACATCACCCCTCCAAGACACACTGAATGATCTGTCAGAGAGGTAGGACTTAACCCACAGGAATGCGGCTCCAGAGATGCCCATCTTTCTGAGGGTGGACAGGAGAATCTGGTGATTAACAGTGTCAGAAGCAGCAGACAGGTCCAGTAAGATGAGTACCGAGGATTTTGAAGCTGCTCTTGCTAGTCGCAGGGCTTCAGTAACCGAGAGCAGAGCAGTCTCAGTTGAGTGGCCACTTTTGAAGCCAGATTGGTTGCTGTCCAGGAGGTTGTTCTGTACAAGGAACATAGAAAGCTGGTTGAACACAGCTCGCTCAAGTGTCTTTGCAATGAATGGAAGAAGGGATACCGGTCTGTAGTTTTCAAGAAGCGCTGGATTTAGAGATGGTTTCTTGAGCAGTGGGCTTACCCGAGCCTGCTTGAATGCTGAGGGAAATGTTCCAGAGTGAAGAGAGGAGTTGATAATGTGAGTAAGTGTTGGACACAGATGGACATAGAGACAGACTGATGGACAGAGACACAGGGACAGACAGATGGACATAGAGACAGACTGATGGACAGACATAGGGACAGACAGATGGACATAGAGACAGACTGATGGACAGAGACATAGGGACAGACAGATGGACATAGAGACAGACTGATGGACAGAGACATAGGGACAGACAGATGGACATAGAGACAGACTGATGGACAGAAACATAGGGACAGACAGATGGACATAGAGACAGACTGATGGACAGAGACATAGGGACAGACAGATGGACATAGAGACAGACTGATGGACAGAGACATAGGGACAGACAGATGGACATAGAGACAGACTGATGGACAGAGACATAGGGACAGACAGATGGACATAGAGACAGGGAGAGACAGAGACAGACAGACAGATGGACAGAGAGAAACAGACAGAGACACAGAGACAAACCGATGGACAGAGAGAGCCACATGGACAGAACGGACAGAGACAGACAGAAAGAGAGAGACAGGGACAGAGAGACAGACAGATGGACATAGAGACAGACAGATGGACAGAGACACAGAGACAAACAGATGGACATAGAGACAGACTGATGGACAGAGACATAGGGACAGACAGATGGACATAGAGACAGACTGATGGACAGAGACATGGGGACAGACAGATGGACATAGAGACAGACTGATGGACAGAGACATAGGGACAGACAGATGGACATAGAGACAGACTGATGGACAGAGACATAGGGACAGACAGATGGACATAGAGACAGACTGATGGACAGAGACATAGGGACAGACAGATGGACATAGAGACAGGGAGAGACAGAGACAGACAGACAGATGGACAGAGAGAAACAGACAGAGACACAGAGACAAACCGATGGACAGAGAGAGCCACATGGACAGAACGGACAGAGACAGACAGAAAGAGAGAGAGAGAGAGAGAGAGAGAAAGAAAGAGAGACAGAATTTTTTTAATTGGCATAAAACTACAACTAGAAATGATCAAAAAAGTTTTAGGGGTCAATAAAGGTACGTCCAGTGATGCCTGCAGAGCTGAATTAGGCTTCTACCCACTGAAGATTGAGATGTGTTCAGTTCTGGCATCCCCTTCATCAATCTGATCCTGATTCAAACCGATATAAAGCCTTCCCCGCCGATGAAACCTCAGCAGAATCTCATCCTCTAAACACGCTCGCTCTTCAGCTAGTCCATAAAACCCTGCTCCTCAATAACTACAGGTCCAACCTCAAAGCCATTATTAAGACAGACAGATGGACAGAGAGAGACAGAGACACTCAGGGTGAAAGTAGAAGGTATTAGCATTTTTAAACATGTTTGTTTATTCTTTATCATTAATGAGTTTGACAAAGCATTAGTACTAATTATTCATTATTGTGTACTGGAAATGAAAGGAAACTTCTGGTCTGAACACACCACATCCAGAAACATCTGGAGTCCAGTGAGAATAACACCAGCAGTCAGTAAATCTGCCTCAAACATCTGAGTGTTGAAGACTAGTCGACCGTGATCAGACTGTTGTGTGTTGATTAAAGGGGTTTTAATCGTCAGGATGTTGATTTACTAACGGGTTCATTCACTCTGACCATGATCAGCAGGACTAGTTAAGCTCACTCACCTGACGCCTTCATTCAGCACATAGAGCTCATTCTCTCCCAGATCCTTGCGCTGGAACACAGCGATCACGGCATTATGGATGCTGACACACACACACACACACACACACACAAAGACATTAAATGTGTTTGTGAGGTTTCAGGCAGGACTGACATCTGAATCAGGTTTCACAGAAGGGCTGCACGATTATGACAAAAATGATAATTGTTGATTATTCCCTTTAAATTGTAATTGCGAATGATTAATTATGCAATTAATTATTAATTAACTGGTTAATTACAATGATCGCAATTCGCACTGAATGATGTTTATAACATTGTTTGAAGCAACCACATTTTTATATGAAAATAAACAAACTGAAAACACTCTTTAACTGAAAAACTTTCATTGCTTTTCTTTTGTACTAAGCCTCAAATGTCATCTATACATTCGATTGATTTCTTCTTTAAATAATAAAGTTTAAATATGCATGATGATATACTGTTATACTAAAACTAAAATTGGAAAAACCCTAAGAGAACCTGCATAAAGGGGAAAAAACACAAGTCAGAATAATATTAGTGGATTCTGAACAATTAATTGTGCTCTGAACGATCAGGTGTTAGTGGCATCCGTTATTAGTGCACTTTCACATCAAATCTTTGTGTGTAAATACGAACAGATGAAATGAAGGTGAAAGATTTTCTGCTCACTGAGAAACAAAACATTCCATCAGCTGAATGAGACACACACACACACTTACACAGTCAGCATCAGTGATATCAAACATTCATTGTTCTCCAGCCACTAGTGTGTGTGTGTGTGTGTGTGTAAGAACAGAAACAGAGGATTGTCTTTACACACACACTAATGAGGGCTGATATGTGTCTATGTTGTTTACACACATATTGTGTGGGCCACACACACACACTTTTCACACAACAAACAAACAGAGGAAACTAGTTTTGAAGGAATTTCTTCTCAAATGTTGATGAGAACAGAAGAGCATTTATACAGTGTGTGTGTGTGTGTGTGTGTGTGTGTGTGTCACATTTACATGAAGCTGATTGCCTGCGCGAACACACACTCACTCACACACACTGTTCACTGCACGTTCATGCGCTTTACGGTTATACATGGGTGTTTGTGTGTGAGAGAGAGAGTGTGTGTAGTGTGTGTGTGTGTGTGTGTGAGAGAGTGTGTGTAGTATGTGTGTGTGTGAGAGAGTGTGTGTGTGTGTGTGTGTGTGTGTGTGTACCTGTTCCAGGTGGCGTTGGCTCCAGCTCGGTGCTCCTGGTCGTTCCTGTCATCCAGCGCTGATCTCTCTGATCGACCCAAATCACTCAGACTGGGAGAACTCATCAACTTCAGCCTGTGGAGAGTCCTCATGATCACACACACACACACACACACACACACACACAGCCGTTAGAGAGATAACGGACAGAGTGTAGTGCGTGTTGTCTGTCTCACTTCTGTTGTCTGTCTGTGGTTTAGAGGGAGGGACTCGGGGAGACAATGTGCTCGAATCAACCACTTCCCTGCTGACACACACACACACACACACACACACACACACACACACACACACACACACACACACACTCTCTCTCTCTCTCTCTCACACACACACACACACACACTCTCTCTCTCTCTCTCTCTCTCACACACACACACACACACACACACACACACACACATACTCTCTCTCTCTCTCATATTCTCTCTCTCTCTCACACACACTCTCTCTCTCTCTCTCTCTCTCTCTCTCTCACACACACACACACTCTCTCTCACACACACACACACACACACACACACACACACACACACACACACACACACACACACACACACACACACACACCCGGAGCAGTGGTCAGATATATATCCAGTGGTTCAGTGTCTTGTTTACTTCAGTCAGGTGTATAGAGGAGGAAGAGAGCCCCCCCCCCAACTCCTGCCAGCACCGAGACTCGAACCTGCGACCTTCGGGATACAAGTCCTCTCTAACCATTAGGCTACAGCTGCCCAGATATCACTATATATCTCTGTGTGTGTGTGTGTGTGTGTGTGTGTGTGTGTGTACTTGGATGGGTTAAATGCAGAGCACCAATTCTGAGTATGGGTTACTATACTTGGCAAATGTCACGACTTTCACTTTCACTTTTCTCTCTCTCTCTCTCTCTCACACACACACACACACACACACACACACGTTCATTCAGATCTCTACATGAAGAGAATCCATAGACTTCTATTGTGTTTACATATCGCTAGTTATTATAACTATAACTTACACCCTAACACTAATAGCAAACTTTTGCATTTTTACAATTTAAGAAAAACTATTTTACAAACCTTTTTTTTTCACAAATGAGGAAGTTACCAGAATGAGGTTTTGGGAGGTTCTGTCAGGGTTAGTTCACTTCTGGCTACAAATTAGTTCCCAAAACATGTTTAAGGAGGTATAACTGGCTGTTATTAAGCCTCTCATTAAAAAGAACTTGTTCACAAAGAAATAGTTAATTACAGACTGCTCTCAGATCTGCCTTTTCTGTCAAAGATACTAAAGGCAGCATCTTCTTAGCTATGTTCCTTCTTATGCTAATATTAGTCTGTTTGTCTCTTACTCCGAGGTCCCTGTAGTGTCCAGATCAGCAGCTAGAGATGACCTCTACCGTCCAGAGACTGACCCCTGTACAGACGAGTCCTGCGCTGTAGATTTACACATCGTGATGATCTCAGCAGAACTTTATCTCCAGGTTTCTTCTCTATTTCTGTCACGATGGAGCTTCGGGTCTTGGTCTTTAGTTGGGGTCACTTCTGAAGAGAGCTGAACTGATGACGATGAATCATCACTGAACTGACTTCAGCTGATAAACTCAGTGTTTGTTATCTTACTCTTACATTACTGACTAACTATTTTCCTGTTTGAGACTGTAAAGCTGCTTCGACACCAGTACTGTATAAAGAGCTGCACAAATAAAGATGACTATAAACACTCAAACATGAGAGAACAAAACTGATCTGAATATGATTCATACGCAGTCAGATGATCACATGACTAACACAAGATCAATCAGAACATGAACATCAGATATTGATCAGAGTTTGAATGGAAACCACTGACACACACACACACACACACACACACACACACACTGTACTCACTCTAGTAAAGGCACATAATAATCCCAATCCATGGCTCAAAACTAACAGAATCAGCTCAGCTTTACTCTACGAACACTTCCTGTCTGACTGTCCGTCAGCGTCTGCCGTGGGATCAGAGGACAGATCATGGAAGTGAAAGACAGAGAGGAACACACACACACACAGAGAGAGAGAGAGAGAGAAACTAACCCAACACACAAACACTAAACGAACCAGACACTACCCATGAGTAACTACACAGACACAGAAGCTTTACTCGTACAGCACACACTCAGAAGATCAGCAGACGAAGAGCTGAAAAACCACACATCTCAATTCATCTTCTAATAACTTCTTTTGTCTCAATGGAGATTCATTTATTTTTCTATTAAGTACGATACATGAAAAAACATTACATATTTAAATCATTTATAAACATGCAAATAAATTCAGGGTCCAAATCAAATATCAGTCAAGCAAAATAATAACAAATCCAGCATTATGGGAAGATCTGAAACTGATCTGAACTGATCTTGTGTGTTAAATGGACGGAGACCAGCAGAAACCCTCTGATCCAGATCAATCCAGACTTCACATGTGCCTCATGAAGGACTGAGAGAAGACCGATCTGTGTCTGAGCGCATTACTCTAACACTGAATCTGAACACTAGAAGCACACCTCTGCTGCCGCCTGCTGGATCACGTGTGTAAGTGCTTCCTCTGACCTCTGACCTCCACCATAACCTGCTCAAACTCACCCACTTCAGTTAGTGACCATCCAATCACTGACATCTGACCCTACACCAGACTTCTTGAGATGAAAACTAAAATACTGACCGATCCTGCGGTCACACAAATCAACATCACAAACCACCAGAATGAGTCCAAGCTATTCCTCCAACATTCTGACAAACCTAGGAATCAAACCTGAACACAACATGACACACAGAAACACACACACACACACACACACCCTCTCTCTCTCTCTCTCTCACTCACACACACACACTCTCTCTCTCACACACACACACACACACACACACACACACTCTCGTGAACGGAGGTAAGTTGATAAGTCTGTATTACTGTATTCTGTACTGTACTCCTGATTATGGATCCGCACAGAGACTGATCTGTTCACTTTCATCACTGATTAACTCAAATCACCTACAGCTGCAGGTGTGTCAAACTCTCAAGGACACAAAGACAAACACAATCCTCAGAATAACAGGAGAAAAACACTGACATATCATTAAAACCACTGTTAATATTCTCTAAAACAAGTTAAGTATCATATGTGAATAAACTCACCGTTTCTCTCTTCTGCAGTTGATGTAAAGAAAATATCTGCGTTTCTTACGTTTAGGCGTACTTTGGTTTAGTTATGTGGTGTATTTTATATTTACATTAAATTAATTATTCTGAGTTTCAGTTTTATTAAGTTTAATCGAGTTTCTCGATGTTTGAATCGCGTCTCGCGCTCCGCGTCCGTCTGGCTCGCAGCAGCGTGCGCGCGCACCTGAGCGTGTGCACGAGAAAAGCGCGAGACCGGCGGAACCGACTTAATGATGTACTGTATGTTTGATAGAATTGTAATTAACCACCAAATTGATTAACATACAAATAAATAAAAAAGGATATATAATAATATTAATAGATAATGTAAGAGGACGATAAAAAACATCAGTTAAAGCCAGTTCAGCAATGATTCAGTGACGTCATCAACCAGCTCATTTCAGCTCTTTTCCAATAGTGTCAACAATGTTGCCAGAAATAAGCAAGGCAAAGGCACCAGAACTCCACCGGTGACAGAAATGGAGAAAAACAAACCTTAGGAGAAACCAGACTCACACACAGAGGAGTGTTGTGATGACCATCTGCTGTTCGACTTCTGTCCAGCCATCAAGTACCACTGCATCTGTTCTGCTCTCGTTTCTGACCCAAACAAAGCCATTACAACTATTAAACTTTTCAGACTGAATTCACTCACATCACAAACTGGTCTGTTTCAGCCTCATTAATAAGGTGTGTGTGTTTTGGATTCATTACAAATGAACAGCATGAAGGGAGGACCGAATCAGAGAAGAAAGCTTGATATGGTTAGTTCAGTTCTCAAACACGCTCACCATCATCTCCATCTCGACTGATATCATTCCTTCAATCTCATTCTCACTTTCCAAAAATCAACGTGCCAAATAAGGAAACCCTTAAACTACCCATGCCATCTCTAATGTGCCCACAAACATCTGAAAGAAGGAACACACTCTGTTTGACCCTGAGAATCAGAGTCAGCATGAACACAAACACAGACAGACAGACAGACAGACAGACAGACAGAAACACACAGAAACACAGACACAGACAGACAGACAGACAGACAGAGAGAAACACAGACAGACAGAAACACAAACAGACAGAAACACACAGAAACACAGACTCAGACAAAATCACAAACACAGAAACACAGACAGACAGAAACACAAACAGAAACACAGACAGACAGAAACACACAGAAACACAGACAGACAGAAACACACAGAAACACAAACAGACAGAAACACACAGAAACACAGACAGACAGTCAGAAACCCAGACACAGACAGAAACAAAAAAAGACAAACACAGACGGAAACAGCCAGAAACACAAACACAGACAGAAACACAGACAGAGAGAAACACACAGAAAGTCAGAAACACAGACACAGATAGACAGAAACAGACAAACAGACAGAAACACCGACAGATACCCCAGTGCTTAGGTCTCTTCTGCATAGAGAACAAGAACAAAAGCAGTTCTCATGACGACGGACCGTGTTTTTGTGAGGCGCTTATTAATGAAGCCTCTTGAGTTTTTTTCTGTGCATGTCCCACTTCAGCGGCTCCAGATGAAAGACCACCATCAGATACAGAACTAATTGGTCATGACGAGAGAACAGAAGAGAAAAAGGGCCTCATTCAGAGCTGCGATCACATTCACACGACGGATCTCCCTGCTCTTCCACACACAGTAAATAACCCGAGATATCAGCTGACCCGATTCTCAGCCACACTTGTTCCTGCTGAACGACAGACTGAGCGGATGATACAACAGGAGAGCGAGACGAAGTGAAAACACAGTGAAGGCCTGAGATGGGCTCATCGGAGTCTGATCTGGACCTGCTCAAGCAGGTTCATTATGAACTTGGGCTGTTCATTAGATTTGGATGAAGAACGCTAAAACTAAAAATGTCTTGGAATTAAAAATTTTTTAAAGTCTGTGCTTTAAAATATCTGAGGTTATCGAGCAGTTCAAGAGAGTTTTACTCTAATTTAGTGGATGCCATCAAGTCGTTCGGACCTGTGAGTGAAGATGGAGAACAACTTCTCCATAGCTCAATCAGGAGAACTACATTCTTATGAATAGACTAGAAAACTTTTTCTGGCATTAGTGGAACTGCATTAGCATGGTTCAAATCTTACTTGTCTGACTGCCATCAGTTCGTAGCAGTGAATGAAGATGTATCATATCGATCACAAGTGCAGTATGGAGTACCTCAAGGCTCAGTACTAGGCCCATTTCTCTTCACGCTTTATATGTTACTCTTGGGTGATATCATCAAGAAACACTGTGTTAGATTTTAAAATATTGCTTATTACTTATAAAGCCCTAAATGGTTTAGCACCTCAGTATTTGAATGAGCTCTTATTGCATTATAGTCCTCCATGTCTGCTGCGTTCTCAAAACTCAGGGAATTTGATAATACCTAGAATATCACACACTCAGCACGTTCCTCTGACCATCAACGGTCCTGGGTGTGCACATCACAGAGGACCGGTCCTGGACTGAAAACACCACAGCACTGGCCAAGAAATCACAACAGCGTCTCGACTTCCTCCACAACCTGAGGAGAGCCACCCCCCCCCCCCCATCATGTACACCTTCTACAGAGGCACCATCGAGAGCATCACTGCATCACTGTGTGGTATGAGGCCTGCATTATTGACACTTAGGGTTTTCCTATTTAATGCTGCACAGTTGCCTTGACACAATCTGTATTGTTAAAAGCTCTTTATAATTAATAGTGACTTGACTAGAACTCAGCCCACATTAATACTGTCCTGCAAACCACATTTTATTTCCTTTTTCCCCATTCACACTTTCTGCTGGTGTCAGTGTTTCCAAAACACTACAGAAACTCAACATACAACGTGAGGTTGAGGCTGAAACCACAGCGGCTCTGCTGTACATAAACAGCGACTCTAAGAGATCAGCAAATGAAGGTTAAGACATCCGATGATTTATAATTAAATTACCTTGCCATATTACTTGCGTTTCTAAAGAAGCTTTTGTATTTACATGTATTAATTTAGAGTGAAGTTCTAGATGTTTCTGTACTGCTTATATTTTGATACACAACTCCAATGAATAGGCTTTGAAAGAAAGAAAACCATAATAAAACAAACCCTTAATCTGCTGAAGATATAAATGACTCAAGAACAGAAAGCACCTGCAGAGAGAAGCTTCTCATTTCACAGTCCGACTGCATATGAGCTCCTCTGAAAGTCTTCTTCAGTTTCACATTAAAGATGATGAAGTACCGGTTCTTGAGTTGAGAACTAATGAATTTAATATGGTTACATATGGTATAAAATTCTTCCCAATAATGATCAGAGTTGAATACAGTGCAGTCACATCACCAGAAGCAGCTCTAATCACACAGACACTGTACATGCGTCACACAATGAAGGCTTTTCTTCCCGACTGAATGTCCGTTTACTCTAAAGTGACGCTTACTTCTGAAACAGTCACGGCGGGGCGTTTGGGTTTGCTCTCGCCCGTGTGGATCCTGGTGTGGTTCTTGAGTTTGGCAGCGCTGGCGAAGGCTTTGGGGCAGTATGCGCAGCTGTAGGGCCGCTCCTGCGAGTGACTGCGGCGGTGTCTGGCGAGCTCCGAGGAGCTGCGGAAGCGGCGGGGACACGCGGAGCAGCAGAAGGGTCTCTCTCCGGTGTGGATGCGCTCATGTAGCGCCAGCTCGGTGGAGGTGAGGAAGGTGCGCTCGCAGTGACCGCAGGAGAAGGGCCGCTCGCCGGTGTGGATCAGGTGGTGTCTGGTCAGAGCGAAGGGCTTGGCGAACATCTTCCCGCAGTAGATGCAGGGGAACGGCCGCGCGCCGCTGTGCGACAGCAGATGCTCCTGCAGGGCTCGTTTGAACTTGAAGCTCTTGTGGCACTGAGGGCAGGAGTGCGGCCGCTCGTCACCGTGCGTCTTATCATGTTTGATGAGCTCCCCGAGCGACAGGAAGCATTTCCCGCACTGAGAGCAGAGGTAGGGCCGCTCCCCCGTGTGCATGCGCTCGTGCCGCCGCAGGATGGACAGCTGCGTGAAGCTCTTCTCACAGTGAGGGCACTGGAACGGACGCTCGCCCGTGTGCGTCACCAGGTGTTTCTGGAGCCCGGCGCGGAGCCCGAAGCGCTTCCCGCAGACGGAGCACTGGTGCGGACGCTCGCCCGTGTGGCTCAGCTGGTGTCTCTTGACGTCGGTGCGCCGCGTGAAGGTTTTCTCGCACTGAGGGCATCTGAACTGGTGGCGTCTGCGGTGGCTACGGCGGTGCTGGGATCTCTGCAGCAGCGTGTCGAAGGCCTCTCCGCACTGGTCGCAGCGGTACTGCTGTGTGGCGCTGTGGGTCTTGCGGTGTGTCACGAGCGCGCTGACCGTAGCACTGGCCTCGCCGCAGATGGAGCAGTAGTGCGGGAGCGCTCCGGCGTGGCTCTTCTTGTGGTGCGCCGTCAGCAGGCGCAGGTTGGCGAAGGCGTTCTGGCAGATCCGGCAGGTGAAGCTGGCCTCGCCGTGCATCTTGCGGCAGTGTTTGGTCAGATCCCAGGCGTGCTGGAACGTCTTCTGGCACTGGCTGCAGTGGAAGGGTCGCTCGCCCGTGTGGGTCAGCTGGTGCCGCTGGACGTCTGACCTGCGCGTGAACTTCCTGCCGCAGGTGTCGCATGCGTGCCGAGCGCGAGGGTTGTCGGTGGGTGCCGGCTCACTCTTGCAGGTTTTCCGTGTGTGATACGGGCCGGTGGAAGTCTCTGCTCCGTTCACAGGTGTTTCGGGTCTCCTGGCCGGCTCGCCAGAGCCATCTGTGAGAGACGAAACCGTGAACATCTGTCCAACATCTCTTTTACTGCAATGACATTTATAACTGTAATTAAGCTGTGCATCACTAAAGGCCGTCAGATTGTTGTCCTCCTTCACTAGTAGCAGGGGTGTCTAAACTTCTAGTGTTCCCAGTAAACCTGGATTAGTTGGTTCAGATGGGTTTAATTGGGCTGGAACTAAACTTTGCAGGATTGGACACCCCTGACGTAAACCAATCAAAACCACTAGCTGTGTTGTGTTCAAATATAGTCTGCTGCGATACCTTTTTGCTCTTCGTGTGATGTGACAGCACTCCTGAAACAGAGTACAGAGGATATTTTATTCTTGGTAAATGAAGTGCTGTGTGATTTGTGGATGTGAGTCTGGTCTCACCGTTCCTCTGCGCTGTTCTCCGGTTTAACTGACCCGGATCGTTCTCGTCGACGTGGCGTTTTCTCCACGATGGTTTGGTCAGTCGTCTCTGAAGTTTTTCTCGGTCTTCCTCGTCCTCTCCGCTGTGGGGGTTTCTGCTCAACTTCTGATTCGGATGTTCTGACTTCCTGTGGTGCAGACACGTCACTTCCTGCTCCAGGACAGATGTCAGCCCGGTCTCTCTCATCGTTTAGGGTTTGCTGATTGGATTCATCCTGTAGATCGAGGTCACTCTGCGTCTCATTATGGGATGTTGTCGCTGGGGCGTCGCTCGCAGCTCTGTGTGAAGCATCATCTTGTGCTGGTTTGTCAGAGAAAGGTTCAGGATCTTCTGCAGATACAGCAGGACTCTGGTGTACGAGCAGCACCTCCACACCGTCAGCATCCTCCTTCTCCATCAGCTCCTCGGACTCCTCCTGGCTGCTGAGCTCCACCTCCGTGTAGTCTGTGACGATGATGGTGTCCGAGCACAGCTGACCCAGAGCGGCCGCACTCAACATGGACCCCGCCGCCGGCTGGACGTGGTACAGAAGCGGCTCCTCAGCGAGGGCCATGCGTGCAGACGGAGGGATGGAGAGAGAAGAGACGATGCAGTCACCAGAGGAGCGAGGAGGAGCGCCTGAGAGAACACAGCACAGCTCTTCTAATCGAAGTACACTACTAAATATACACAACAAAGAACCTGAGAACTGAAATTACTATCCGAAAGTGCAGTAAACTCAGTGTGTTTGATAAGTTAAAATATGAAAACAAATACCAGTTTGCATAATCAAGCAGAAAGATTTGATTTAATAACCCTGTGCCACTCTTACCTTAAACATAAGGTGTAAAATAACAAAATGTCCAAATCCTGGCAGATGAGCTGCTCTATGGCCCATTTTTTGAGTTAAACGCATATGAAACAGTTGGTTTCCATACCCAGCTTCTGCCAGCTGTGAGTTTCTGCGGCTCCGAACATCTGGTGCTGCTGCAGGAGGACGAGCAGGTCGTTCGGGTCGCTCCACATACAGTCCTCCAGACCAGCGGGGGCAGGATTGAGCCACGCCAGCGTCTGAGAGAGAGAGAACAGATCACCTTCTGAGCTACGACTACATCTGGACTTCTACCACACACAAACACAAAGCAGAGAGTCGCTGCTGTACTTTCTGGAAGTCTGGCACAGGAAGCAGTTTCTCCAGACCGGAGAGCAGCTCCCACATCAGCTCCTTCAGCGCCGTGTCGAATCGAGCCCCGTATTGCACCGGAAACACCTCCTGCGTGACACACACACAGACACATAAACACACGAGACCGGCCGCGAGTCACGCCGAGGATCAACATGATGTGTGTCTGACCTGGAAGAAGTAGGCTTTCTCCACCGGGTCCTTCAGCAGCGCCAGAACCAGAGCTCTGAAGTTAGTGAGAGATGTTCTGAGATCAGCGTCAGGACCCTAGAAACAAACACAGATCCAATCACACCAGCCTCCACCGTTACAGAGGAGACGTTATATTAATTAACCACATGTTCTGACCGTGGGGTCAGGATTAGGCTTTGGTTTAAGGTTATTATAAATGATAATGAATAATGTCATGATGAATGTGTGTTAACTAATGAATGAGTGCATTAACGCAGTATTTGGGGACAGTACCGCGTGTCCAGCCAGAGCTGCTGGAATCTGTATTTTGTCCAGATGGAGCTGCACAGATCTCACACTCGCTGCACCACGACACAACTCCAACACCATCTACAGGGAAACACACACGGTCAGGAGCTGGAGCCCCACACACACACACACACACACGCTCAGACGAACACACACAAACACACACTCAGAGAGAGCGATGCACACAGGCTTAGACACACACACACACACACACACACAGAGACAGAGACCCTGGCTCTCAGACACACACACACACTCACACACACACACACACACACAGAGACAGAGACCCTGGCTCTCAGACACACACACACACACACAGGCTTAGACACACACACACACAGACAGAGACCCTGGCTCTCAGTCACACTCACACACACACCCTGGCTCTCAGTCACACTCACACACACACACCCTGGCTCTCAGACACACACACACACACAGGCTCAGTCACACACACACACACAGGCTCAGTCACACACACACACACACACACACACACACACACACACAGGCTCAGTCACACTCACACACACACACACCCTGGCTCTCAGACACACACACACAGGCTCAGTCACACACACACACACACACACACACACACCCTGGCTCTCAGACCCAGCATCAGCTGCACTCTCTGTCTGTATCCCAGCAGCTGCGGCAGCGTCTCCGTCACCATGGAAACAAACTCCTCCAGCTTCCCATAATGCATCACGCTCTTCTGCTGCAGCACCTGCCACATGAAGGCGCTCATGAGGTGCAGCGGAGGAACCAGCAGCCGCAGAGAGGCCAGAGGAAGAACGCCACCTGAGGAGACACACACATAAACATTACAGACGGAGAACCCATCCCACAATGCACTGCACCCACTTCCAGTGGGATTAACAACTGAGATTTTAACACTTCCTCCCAGTTAGACACTAGACAAATGTCCATGAGGTCACATGACTCCAGTGTAACAAGCACAGCTGAAGATTTAGGCAGAAAATCGAAAATCGTGCTGTAAATCGTGATGATATGCAGACTAATAACGTCACAGAAAGAGCACGAGCAGTGTTTCAGGAGCGGTTTATTTGAGTGTCGTGACAGTCTGCGCTGATCTGCGCAACAATGACTCTGATCAATCACTCCAGCCGCAGATCAGCGCAGAAACACCGTTTCTCCGCGGGGTTTGACTGATAAATCACCTGCTGTCACGGCGCTGTACACACAGCTCTCGAGCTTAAAGAAGAATCCGCTCTTACTGGATTCATTACCTGCGTTCGTGATTTCAGCGCTGTTTTCTTCGTCCATAGGGAACGTTGTTGAAGCTTCACTGGGCTGCGTGCGTGACGTCACGTCCGGTCTGGAATAGTCAAAATAAAAGCGCCGCTTTAAAACCTTTAAATGGAATTTGCATAAACCATTCTTATTTATGACGAACATGTTTTATTAAAAAATATCTGTTATATTGTAGTCTTATATGATGACCGATCAAACATCACTTTATTTCTTAAAATATGATGACAAACATGTCCCTTCCCATTTAAGAAAATATTTTGAAGAAAAACAAGTAATAAAATGAAATAAATGTATATTAAATTCACTTCAAGCTTCAATGAAGAAGTTAAGTTTGTGTCTTACTGTAAATAGTGTGAAGGTTTTAAAAGGCGCAGTGATATTACGCAGCGCCTGAAAATAGTCCCAGCTAGTTTGTGTAGTAGCAGCAGTAGCAGAGATGCTGGGTTTGGATTCACGTTTAACATTTGCAGAACATATCAGGAGAATGGAAGAAAAATGCAAAAGAGTAATAAATGCAATGAGATGTTTGAGGGGAAAAGAATGGTGTGCAAGTATATTATCAATGAAGAAGAAGAAAAAAAAGAAAAAAAAAATATATATATATATATATGTGTGTGTGTGTGTGTGTGTGTGGCCCTAATTCGATCAGTATCACTTATACTGTATTAGTCCTACAGTCAGTTACAAGAATATTTAATCAAGGAAGGCAGATAACATGTGTATGGGTACCAGGACATGTGGGAAAGGGGAAAAAGATAAATTAGCCAAAACAGCATTAACAAGAGGAAACATACAAATGCAAGTAAATATCAGCGAAGCAGAGGTTAAAAGTGTGATATGGAAGACAGTAAATCGAATGTGGCAAGAGAGGTGGGATAGAGGGAGAAGGGAGGCATTTACCAAATCCAGAGGGATGTTAAATGTTCAGTGACTGGAAGTGGAAATAGCAGAGAGGAAACAGTCATTTCTAGGTTATGATTGGGACATTATTTATTAAACAAAACACTCAAGTTAAGAGGAAAACATGATCCTGTATTGTGTGAGGTGTGCCAGGAAGAGGAGTCAGTGGAGCATGAGGTGTGAGGTTCAGAGAGATAGAGGTTCAGGACATGAGATTAAACGGCCACTGAGCACTCAACATAGGGCACAGACTAGAATTCTGATGGGTTTCTTAAGGGACGTGGGTTTATAATAGAGTGTGAAGAGTTATAGGATTATTGAGGAAGGTTAACTATTATTATTACTATTATCATCATTATTATATAGTAGAATAATTGTGAAGTGTGTGGATTTATATGCTTGGGGGAGAAGGCGGGAATTGGGTGAATTAGTTTGTGAACCTGTTGTCTGATCCACCACAATCCGGAACAGAGGGTGGCAGTAATGCACCAATTATGCTGGATCCCAACCGGCGTTTAACATTAAAAAGAAGAAGAGTTGCCGGGGACTATTTTCCAGGTGCTGTGTAATATCACTGCGCCTGCTGTATAGTTCCCAGCCATCTAGAAAATCACAACTTTCATTTCCCGTCGAACTTATTACACGATGTAACTATTTCAATTCAATTCAATTTTATTTGTATAGCGCTTTTTACCATACAAATCGTTACAAAGCAACTTTACAGAAAATTATGTTTCTACAATATTTAGTAGTAGCTACTAGTAGTTTGTGCACATTTGACAGGATTTTAGAAAAAATAAAATTAATAATAATAATACAAGATGTACTCAGCTAGACGATGAACTATCAATATTATTAATTAAGTTATTATATGATGCAGTCACACATTTAGCAATAATTGTTAGTTCTGTTGTTGATTCAGGGTTAGCATCATCTGAGGTCCTCTGAGGGTCAGCATCATCTCTTCTCAGGTGTTCTGGATCCAGACTGGAGCTTGTGTAAATCCTAGTTAAAGCGCTATACAAATACAATTTAATTGAAAAAAAAAAAACTACAGAAGAGTCAAGTTTTAAATAGAAAACATATATAAACTATTTGGTCACTTTTGAGCAAGATGCTAATGGTCTAATCAGATTCAATGATCTATGCTAAGCTAAGCTAAAAGAGCTAACGTTTAACTGAACATTTCACCGTCTTTATGAGTCAAATCTGTGAAAAACGAAACTACAGTCACTTCTGCTTCATTTCAGCTGCATAAAGGACCAGTAAGAAGAAATTAAAAGTTCACTCAGTTTTATTAAAAAAGATCATTTCATTTGTTACAATAGCTTATAGACGCGACTGAAGCTGTACACATCCATTTTTATACAATGTTTTACAAGTAAAGCATCAATGTACAAAAACGCAAGTTAGTGGAAGTATCATGACTGATGAGAAACCAAATGTTGGTCATCTTTGAACACATCCTTGCAAAGCATCATGGGAATCAATGTGAAACCACCAACAATGACCGAAAACAAAGACTTGTCATAAAAATGAAACATTTAAAGCAATTCTGTAGTGAATGAATCCTGCTCACTCTTTCAAAGTGCTTTAGACATTTTCCCACAATTCCAGCAACACACAGGGGTCAGAGGTCAAACTGAGCTGACAAACACTCCACTGATGATTCTTACTGCTGGTGACCATCGGCTGCTTCCTGCACACACACACACACACACCCTCATACACGCTCTCTCACACTCAATTTCACCCACTCACACACACACACGCTCACTTTCTCATACACTCTCACACTCACACACACACACACACACACACTCTCTCTCTCTCTCTCATACACACTCACACTGAACTGATCCTGTAAAGTGTAGCTTAAAAAAGTGTGAGCAGAATGATAAAGGAACTAAAAACATGGTATTACCCAGAAGCCCTTGCAGATCAGGCCATTAAAGGGAGGTTTGGGACACGGAGAAATTTGGAAAAGCTGTTTCTGACACACATCTGTGATTGTACCGACGCTGCTGTCGTGAACATGAAGACGATCTGAAGGCAGTGTGTGACACACACCAACACCAGCTGAACAACAGTAACAGACGACGACTGACACGTCCTGATGCATGCTGGGTAATACAGGACGTTTGTGCTCATGAGTCTCTCTTTATAAAAGATCAGAGGAACCTGCAGAAGTGCTACAAACACAAAAACAGATGCATCATGGGAAACTAAGCTGTTAAGAGACATTAGAGGAACCCTCATTCAAACACACACACACACACACACACACACACACACACGAACGCACTCTCTCATTCTAACACACACTTGCTTTCTCTCTTTCGTTCAAACACACACACACACACTCTCTCAGGACTGTCACACCAGACACTATTAGTAGCTATTAATAATTAAAGGACAACAGAAGCACTGCAAGGACATGATGATGATGATGATGATGATGATAGATATGAAGATTCTTCTTTATAGCTTATAAATACAGTATCTACACAGCATGTGGTACAAAAATAATCAACCTTTGTGGGCACTGAGATTTAAAAAAGTGAAAAATGATTGAAAGTGTGTTCTAAAAGCGGTCAGGCACGAGAAGTCATCCGTGATTGTGAGCCGTGTGTCACACGTGACCTGACATGACCCTCGTCACGTGGAGGCTGCGGGAAGGTTCCATGTGATTGGTTAGGATCGCATCACTTCCTGTCCGTTCCCCTAAAGCATCCGTGTCGAGGCGCCGCTGAAGTTCGTCACCACAGTCGAGGCCACATGACGTCTTCAATACAAAAATAGTAGAAAAATACAAGTACCTTCTTGTTTGGCAGCTCATCCAGCGGGTGATTTGTGTTTGAGATCACAGTGTGATGCAGCTCCGAGCCTGCAGGGGGCGACGGATGTCTCCATCTATTTGGCATGAACGTGTTTGATTCTAAACTCCTGGATTAAGGCAACGTATCACGTCTGTGTGGATTTAATAAAACGTTCTCTTAAAAAAAAAATTTACAAATGTATTTTAATACAAAGCTCCATGGCATAACCAATAAACACTGTATAGAAAATATATAAATATGTTTTCTTTTTCTTTTTAAATGTACAGAGAGCCGCAAGACCCGAGACAGATGCCCACGTGTTTCTCTCTGGTCAAAGTCAGCGCCACCGGCTATATACACGGATGCCATGGGCGAAGCTTAGAGGGCGGGGCTCAGGACTAGTCCGTGCAGGGCGGGGCTTACACGGTGGTGGGTGGGGCTCAGGACGAGTTTGTGCAGGGCGGGGCTTACTTGGCAGTGGGTGGGGCTCAAAATGAGTCCGTGCAGGGCGGGATTTACACAGTGGTGGGCGGGGCTCAAAACAAATCTGTGCAGGGCGAGGCTTACACAGTGGTGGGCGGGGCTCAGAATGAATCTCTGCAGGGCAGGGTTTACGCAGGGTGGGCGGGGCTCAGGACGAGTCTGTGCAGGGCGAGGGTGGAGGTGGGTACAGGTGGTGTGAGTAGCTGCGCTCTGTGAAGGGCGAGGGTGGGCAGCTCTCACAGTTCTCCTCTGCAGACAGGTACTGGCTCCGAGGGGTGGGCGGCGGCGGCAGCGGCTCCGAGTCGTAGTTCAGGTCACTCATGTAGCCCTTGACCGCGGCGCTGGACGCGTGCGGAGCTCTTCGGCCCGGCGTGTAGTCGCTGTCACACACGTCTGTGCTGCAGGGCGTCGTCGGGGGGGCGAAGTGACGGTAACTGTACGGTCTGTAGCTGTAAAACACCTCGAGTCAGACACAGAATCACAAACACTAGACATCTGTGTGACGCGTGCGGTCCGTTACCTGTACGATCGGTGCGTCGACGGACTGTTCGAGGAGTAACCGAACTCCATCGTGTACTGTGACCTCACTGTGGCGGGAGACGGGGGGGGATTCAGGATCTAGAATTATGGGAGAGAAAAGACATTTACATTTACATCAGTTTTTTAAAACCAAATTTAACTATAATACGTAATAATAAATATAAAACTAAAGATATAATACAATTAATTTATTCAATATATAACATGTACTGAAACTCGTTTACAGTATGTGTAGAAAAGAATCAGCATCCTTCAAAATAATCACATTTTATTGCTTTGCAGGCTGAGATAATAATGGACACAGTTTTTGTTTAATCCAGCTGTATTAACTCTAAGGGCATCTTATAACATCCAGGTGAAAGATAAAACACCAACAAGTAAGAAAAAAAAAAAAAAACGATTCAATGGGCCTCATTCATGAATATAGGAGTAAATTCGAAGTAATTTCCACATAAAACAAACCTTCTCCAAAACTCTTCGGATTAACAATCTTTGTAAACATCAGATCTGATAGTTAAATGTTTATGTTAATGAATTACAATCATTGGTAAATGGGGCGCTTGGGCACGCTCATTCACAATTAGCATAATCTCCACCTATGAATTACAGCTACGCAAACTGTGTGTCCAGGAACGCAGTGAAATATTCTGGTCTACTTTCTCCAGTATATTGCATAAATGCAAAAGAGACTAGGCCATATGCCTAATCAACTGTTTTGATTGTTTTTAGTCATCTGAAAAATGTCAGGCGCTTTTCTTAAAATGACCAGTTGGTGGCGCTTGAGATCACTTTGGTGGCACAGAGTTTTTCCATCTGAGAAGCTTTAGTTGATATGGTATGGAATATTAATGGCGCCAAGGTATTAGCCAACTCTGGTCTCAATTTTAAATATAATACAGCAGTAACCAGTAATATTGACTCACCATTTACACGTTAGGGAGCAGGTGTACATTTCTTTCGTATCAACTAACATCTTGAAAATTCAAACATCTTCATCAATTCGAAAGTTTGTCAGAAAACTGTTTAGGAACCATTCACACAAAAATTAGTTCTGTTTGTGTTTCATGAACGAGGCCCATTGAGTTGGAACCACCTTTAGCTTTAATTACAGCCTTTAGTCTGTTGGGATGTCTTTACTGACTTTGTAATATTTGCCCACTCTTCTCTGCAGAACTGCTCAAGTTCAGCTCAATCTGACAGTGAGTCTTTGTGGACTGCAGCCACAGGGTTTCAGTGGAGTTTAAGGGCTCTGACGAGTCCACGCAAGACATTCAGATTGTTCTCCATCAACCACTGTGTGCTCGGTTTTGCCGTGTGCTTTTGGTCATTGTCATATTGCAAGGTAAACCTTCTTCCTATTGACAGCTTTCTGGCAGATTTTTCTCAAGAATTCAGATCGTGCTTAGCAGCCCGTTACAATGCTGTCTACTTAAATGGTAAAAAAATCTTAGTTACCATCAGTAAATTATGGGGTGCCACAAGGATCCGTGTTAGGCCCTCTGTTATTTTCAATAAACATGCTGCTAGCAATATGATAATAATGCTAGCAACATGCTAGTATCTTGCTAGAAACAGGTTATCAAGATCTAATCGATCTATATTTTCTAACTTCAGGTTTCTACAACTACTTTAAACTTTCAGGCTACGATCATTCAAACAGATGAAGATAGATTATGCATCCTATAAAAGCTACAACATGTTACATTATAAACGTGAGGCTGTAGAAGGGCACACAAGAAACTGAAGCCTTTAAAGATTAAAGAACACATTAGATTGTTTTTCCTTCCACAAACTGAAGGCCTCTTAAAATGCTAGTGTCTTTTCCGCACACTTTCACAGACAGAAGTGAGCGTTGACTGACCGGAGGGAAGAATGTGCCCTTGGTGCTGGACGAGCTGCTGGACGAGGCTCCGGTCACATGTGCTCGGTCATACGGAGGACCGCTGCTGCCTCCCATGATGCTCAGCGAGCCGATGACCGACTTCCCACGAGACATGCCTGAGAGAGAGAGAGACACAGGTCAGCAGGGGTCAGACACAGGTCAGCAGGGGTCAGACACAGGTCAGCAGGGGTCAGACACAGGTCAGGTGTACGGCGCGGTGTGCTGCGGTCACCTGGCAGCGAGCCGGTCAGAGAGCCGGGGTGAGGCACGTATCCCAGAGGCACCGGCGCCGGCCCGTGCACCACGAAGTCATTGGTCATGGTCTCGCCGTCGTCCTTCATCTGAGGACACAGGACACGCTGGCACACGAAATACACGGCCCCCACCACGAACAGCACCATCACCACCCCCACGATAGAGCCGATGGTGTTCGAGGGAGAGAAGGACGGCTCTTCTGTGGCGTCTGAGGAGGAAACCACAGCTCAAGAACAAGGACAGAGGAGACAACACTTCAGTAAACCCCACACACACACACACACACACACACACAGATCAGATCACGTCTGAAACGGCTCATTTCCTGGAGAACAGATCAGGAGTCTGCTGATAAATCTGCTGGAAATCAAGACAGAATCACGTACAGCAGCCGATCTCGTCAGAGTTGTCCGTGCAGTCCGTGTTGTGGTCACACTTCTTGTGCCGCCCGATGCACTGGCCGTCGGTGCAGGTGAACTGATCCACGGGACAGAGCACTGCAGAGACAGACAGGAAGTGTGGGTGAATCAGGCAGGAAGTTGCTGACAGCCGGCGAGGATGGGCTGGCGACGGTTACCTTCACACTGGTTCTCGTCGGATCGGTCCTGGCAGTCGATCTCTCCGTTGCAGCGCAGAGTAACGTCCACACACTGCTTGCTGTCGCACTGGAACTGGTGTTCGGAGCAGACGGGACAGTCTCGCTCGTCACTGCCGTCGTCACACTCAGAGAAGCCGTCGCAGCGCCAGGCCTGAGGGATGCAGTCCACCTCGCCGGACACACACGAGAACTGCTCCGGAGAACACGTGGGCGGCTCTGAGGAACACACACTATATTCATCACTGGTTCAACTGGATTTCATTATTAGCATTCGTAGCATTATTGGAATATATCACAAATGCACTTTATTATTTATTATTTTCTGAATCCGTGATCCTTGGTGATTCATACAGTGCAAGTCAATGGCTGAATGAACACAGAATGAATCCCAGAGGCTCCTGATGATATATTGAGTTCTAATGAAGCGAGATGTTGTAAATAATGTGCAGTTTTGATCGTTGTGCTTCATAAGAACTCAATATATCATCATGTGTTGTCTGATATGCTTTTTTTGACTTGCACTGTATGAAAGATCGCCTGAGGGCGAGCAAATGAACAGATTAGCACAAAGATTCCTGTACAACTCTGAAACTCTCTTGACGTGTCGTCAGCTGTAGCTCTCTAGAAGGGAGATTATGAGTGTGTGTGTGTGTGTGTACCTCCACAGGAGAGCTCGTCCTGCAGCAGCACCAGGTGTGTGTGTGTGTGTGTGTGTACCTCCACAGGAGAGCTCGTCCTGCAGCAGCACCAGGTGAACGGGACAGGAGCAGCGCGTCGATCCGTCTCCCTTCACGATGCAGATGTGTGAGCAGCCGCCGTTCTCAGAGGTGCAGGGGTGTTTATCTGCAGACACACACACACACACACACACACATGAACACACGCCCCCAGACACTCTACCCATGATGCTCGGCGAGAGCTGCTCACTGTACTCGTCCATGTGGAGCTGGCGGACGGCGTGGATGTCGCTCAGAGAGGCGATG
>NC_039271.1:6701346-6721346 GCF_003368295.1 Carassius auratus | reverse complement strand
CTCTTCTCCTGAAACAATCATGCTGTCATCATTTACTCTATAATGTCATTCAAACAAAGATATGGAAGTCAAGGGGAACCAAAACTGATTCTTTACAGGATCTTCTTTTACAAAACAAAAGAGCTCATGCAGGGAGGAAATGACATCACAGCTGCTCACCGAAGGTCTGGTGGACGTATGTGGCCTTGATCCCCATGAGGTCAGGCAGCTGGTCGACGATCACCTCGCGCTCCAGGCTGAGTTTGTGCACGCGCTCGATGCTGCGCCGCTGCCAGTCCGTCCAGTAGATGTAGTCGCCCAGCAGCGTGAAGCCGAAGATGTGCGGCAGGTTATCATCCACCAACACCCTCCGACCCGATCCGTCCATCTCCATCACCTGAAGAACACCAGAAACACTCCTGACGATCCTTACACTCCTACAGATCACATCTTATATATTTATACAATTCAAAACACTTTAATTACAGTGGCTTTAATTCAGCAGATAATGAATACAGCTCACCTTGAACCAGCTAACTCTCCTCTAACTACAGCACAGCTTAAGTGTGTGTGTGTGTGTGTGTGTGTGTGTGTGTATGAGAGAGTGTGTGTCAGCTGATTGTAAATAATTATTAATATAATTCTCACACACACACACACACACACACACACACACACACATGTAAACCTGACAAACGGCGGTCCAGCATTACTGAGCAGCAGCACGCGAACATCTGAAGACAGGAAACACTCTGAGACTGAACATGAAGAATGCTAGAACAACATCCAGCTGTTTACATCCACAGCGCTCGCCAGATTCCAGACCTCAGGAATACTACACTCACTTCCTGTCGCTCCAGCTCTGACTCACACACGGGCTGCGCTCAAATCCCGGTGTGGACTCCAGGATGAGAGCGTGTGGGGTCAATCGCTGGAGCTCCGGGTGAAGTGTCCCTCAGGAGCGTCTGGATCGAGACCGCAGTGCAGCTTCAGATCCTGGGTCTGTTCTAAAGCGAGCGACCGCAGCCGGAGAGAAGCAGCAATCAGAACCAGATCCGAACCCCACGAGACGGGACGGACACCGAGCTCAGAGAGACACACTCCTGAATAATGAAGCAGATATTCTGAAGAATGTCCTCCAACAGAAGTTGACCGCAGCGGAGGGTATTTTCATGACAAGAGCTATTGTACATTTATTTACCAGCTACACAGGAGTTAATAAACCTGAACAAATAATATACAACAAAAACGTAAGAGATTAAAAGTACAAGTCAGAATCAGATTATTAAAAGTTCTTGCTAAAACCACCAGAACCTTCACTTCTGGATGAATTATTCCTAGAATTCAGTTCTTCTCTGGCGTTCATTAGGACAAATCCTGGACACACACACACACACACACACACACAGACGGTTCTCCACATGTGTGTGTTCATGAGTCTTGTTCTGTCAGACTCCCAGCGCGTGCCATTAGCGTGAGCTCTCAGCGTGAAGCAGCTCTGATGCCGGCTGGAGATAAACACACACAGACACAGAGAGACAGACACACACACACACACACACACACACACACACACACACACACGTAGCCTGAATCTGTCAGGATTATCAGCAGTTTTCTCTCCTGTGGAGCCAGGGCTAATGAGACACGCTGAAGAACCAGAGGCTAGAACCTGGAGTAAGAGACGACTGCCCGCAGGAGAACATGTGACCACATCAGGTGACCTCATCAGTAGTGTGTGTATGACTGAGGTGGACACTGGAAGCTGACCTCGATGACGTCGGTCTTGGCGTCTCCCCAGTAGATCTTCCTCTGGCTGTAGTCCAGCGCCAGACCGTTGGGCCATCCCAGAGACGTGTTGACCAGCACCAGACGCTCCGTCCCGTCCAGAGCCGCCCGCTCGATCTTCGGCACTTCACCCCAGTCTGTCCAGTACATGAACCTGCGGGACACACGGGACACACGCTTCAGCACACGCTTCAGCACACGCTTCAGCACACGCTTCAGTACGCTCATAAACTCCAGCACCCCGGGGTTTAACAGCGACTGGATTTCAGCTCTCAGATCGGCTCAAATCCTGAAAATGAACTGTTCAGAATTAAGAAATGTGTTACTCAAAACGTTTGAGACGCAATTAACACTGCAGTTTTACAAGGTCACTTTTTGTTAGTTTTTTTTTTAATCTCTGTCCATATAGACAGTATTGACTTGTAGCTGATTACCTAGTAAATGATTAACTTACAACCTGGTCAATATAAAGTTCTGTATTTGAAGCACAATTCTAGAAGAAAGGTAACTTACTGAAAAAGTGTTGTTGCTTAAAGTGCTTCACGGAGCTGAACATTTAAACTTAAAACATCTCATGGCTCAATGTCTTATGGACTGTGCTGCGGTCACATGACCCTCAGATGGCCATCTCCTGTAGTTTGGTCTTCTTGATCTTTGGCTTTATATCCAATAGTTAGTGCGGAGACGCTTCAGGACATGGAGACGCCAGCGTCATCACTTGTGTTTCTTTCAGTGGATACTACGTCATTTTTGCTCATAAGAGTAATACATAATTCATAACAGCAAAGGGTCTACTTTTATTTGTGAGCACTCACATATCAACAAAACGTTGTGCTTTTATAAAATAAAGAAAACAAACACGATGTGCTTTCTGCCATCTCGTCTGTAACAGGAGTACATCCAACCCTCTACGGACACCTTGGCAACTGAATCACCATTGGCTAGTAACTTTTTTTAATTTAGATTGTTACATCATTATAATATTTCACAATATTATATTTTTTCCTGTATTTTTGATCAAATAAATGCACTTTTGACCGCTAGTGTGTCTCTCACTAGCTCACGTTCTACACCCTACTCACCCGGAGACGGGGTCCAGCGCGAGGGCCCTGGGCTCGTCCAGATCCTCCGAGATCAGGATCTTCCTCATGGAGCCGTTCAGACGGGTCACCTCGATGCGGTCCGTGCCGGTGTCCGTCCAGTACAGGTTCCGTGCGATCCAGTCCACGGCGATCCCGTCCGGATGACTGACCTGTGAGGTCACCAGGAACTGAGCCTCGCTGCCGTCCAGGAAGGACCTGCGGATGGCCTGCACCTCGTCGTCCGTCCAGTAGATGTGACCCTCCACCGGGTCGTAGTCGATGGCGATGGCGTGTCGGATGTCGTCGGTCTGCAGCACGATGTCGGTGAAGTCCGGCGTGTCCAGAGAGATCCGCCGCAGGTCTGTGCGCCGCGCCAGCAGCAGCAGCTGAGAGGCACCTGGACGGGGTCAGAGGTCAGAGGTCAAGAGCTGTCTGGCCGGAGATTGGGAGTGTGTATGTAAATTGTAATATTGTAAATATGTAAATTACTCCTGCTGAGATCTGGCCAATCAACACTGACCATCACTGCATGGACAAAAACACACATCTAGTGTTTCACAGATGGAGGAGTGTGAATCATATCATCATATCTTCCTCGGTGGATGTGTGTCTCTGTGTGTGTGTGTGTGTGTGTGTGTGTCTCTCTCACCGTCTCTGCAGGTCTGGTTGTCGTCCAGCAGCTGGACGCCGGTTGGACAGGCGCACTGGTAATAAGGTTTGACCGGAGACAGCAGACACAGATGAGAACATCCTCCATTCTTCAGCGCACAGGGACTCGTCACGTCTGTCTCACACACACACACACACACACACACACACGCGGCAGAAGAGGAAAACAGCATGAGAACATGAAGACGTGTCAGCGAGCAGCTGTGATCCATGAACATCCAACAGACTCGAATCACAGATAAAGGTTTTTCACTGATCTAACCCTCTAAATCTCCCACACACACACACACACACACACACACACACACACACACTCTCTCTCTCTCACACACACACACACACACACACAAACACACACTCTCTCACACTCTCACACACACACACTCTCTCTCACACACACACACACACACACACACACTCACACACACACACTCTCTCTCTCTCTCTCTCACACACACTCTTACCCAGCGGCTGGCGCTCCTGGCTGTAGACGTGTAGGTCCATGGGTGAGAAGATGTTGGTGTGTATCTCGTGGCTGTTCTCTCCGGTGTGTTTGAGGCAGGCGTGGATGGAGTGTGTGTTCCAGTCCGTCCAGAAGAGTGTGTCCTCGTACAGCGTCAGTGCGAACGGGTGCGGCAGCGAGCCCTTCACCACCACCTCCCTGAGCACACACACACACACACAGGCGTGAGCTGACACACATACACACACACACACTCGGCTGACCGAGCGCTCTCACCTGTGTGATCCGTCCAGCTCGGAGCGGTGGATGAAGCTGAACTTGGCGTCGGCCCAGTAGAGTTTCTTCAGCTCGTAGTCCAGCGTCAGGCCGTTGGGCCAGTAGATCTCCGAGTCGATGATGACCGAGCGATGCGTCCCGTCCATCCCAGCGCGCTCGATCTTCGGGATCTCACCCCAATCCGTCCAAAACATGTACCTGAACACAGCTCACAGTCAGACGAGGAGCAGCGAATCACAAACACATTCACAACACCTGACCTCGGGTCATTCTGTTCTGCTGAAGACTACCGTAAGAGCTTCTCAAACTCTAAATGACGGTCTGTAACACGAGGAGGAACACAAACAGATCAAACATCAGTGAAACTGCATGAGCCACAAACACTGGCGACCTTTGACCTTTGGCTGAGCAGATGAGGAGCGCAGACTCGTGTTTCAGTCGCTCCTCACACTGACCGTTATATTTAGAGACTCAAACTACTGCGCTTGAACACAACTAACCGACCCGGTTAACCTGGTTAACTCTACCAGCGTCACATGACCAGCGTTAATAAAACAAATCATTCAAAACTCTCTATAAAAACACATCATATAAAAATGATTTAAATGAAAAACAATCATAATACATCTGAATATAATTATACTTACTAAAAAGTGTAAACTAAATTTTTTATTTAAGAATAAAAATAAATACACAATTATATTTATACATTAATATACTTTTAAAAAATTATTAACAAAACAATAAAAAATGATTTAAAAGTGTTATTTTTATTTCTTTTTTAAAATGTATTAAAATGAAAGAAATATTAAATGATTGTCAATGTGAAACAATGTAAAAAATAAATATATATATATATATATATATATATATATATATATATATATATATATATATAAAATACTACAAAAGATTTAAAAAGTATATGCTTTTGGCTGCATGTACAGAAAAACAAACAATTATTGAAAAATGTTCTTAAAATCTATAAACTACATCACTTCCTCTGAGGTCACACAGCCAAAAACACTTCGACCAATGAGCATGCAGTCAGAAATCCGTCTGCACGCCCCACACACACACACACACACCCACACTCTGTTGTGAACACACACACCCACACACACACTCTGTTGTATACACACGCGGACACACACACACACACTGATGTCAACACACACACAAACACACACACACTCTGTTGTGAACACACACGGACACATACACACACACACACACACACTGTTGTGAACACACACGGACACACACACACACACACACACACTGATGTGAACACACACCCACCCACACACACACACACACTCTGTTGTGAACACACACACACACACACACACACTGTTGTGAACACACACGGACACACACACACACACACTGATGTGAACACACACCCACACACACACACACACACTCTGTTGTGAACACACACGGACACACACACACTGATGTGAACACACACACACACACACACACTCTGGTGTGAACGGGGCGGACGTCACAGGAATGTGTCACTCCGGTGTGAAGAGCAGGAGTGTGTGATCTGTCGTTTGTACAGCTGCAGCTCTGACACCATCAGTGTGTGATGATGATGATGATGATGATGATGATGATGATGCGTTTCCTGTGCGTCAGACGGCAAATACCTCAGATGCCGTTCAGACAGTAGCCTAGAACTACAACCAGGAACATTTACAATTAGGAGAGCGATAGGTGGTGATGACATCATCGCACTGATGTGAAGCCCCGCCCACTCGCCTGTCAATCATCCACCGCACTGAACACAGGGTCTGACGCTTCACTGCTGCGTCTGCAGAGATCTGAACACAGCTGAAGAACACACACACACACACACACACACACACACGGCTCTGCTTCAGATCTGATCACGCTGAGGAACAGACCAGAGCTGGAGCCACATGACGTCACATTAAACTCATCATAAGAGTGAGCTGAAAGGAAATATAAAGTCAGGCCATTCAGAACTAATATTTGATATTTATACACACACAATCATAGCCCACAAGAGCTATGTAAAATAGTAGGCTAGTTTAAATATTTTAGTTTTTATTTAGTAAGTTTTATTTAGAAAAAAAATATTATCATTTTTATAACCGTATTGATATTTAAGCAAACAATACTGGTTAACTGCACAGCACTACAAACTAACCTTTTTCAAATGCATTTTAAAATCACAAAAAACAACCAAGAGATGCTGATGTTTGGGCTTTCACTCTTCAGATCAGATCAGAGTCACCAGAACACAATCCTATCTGCCTCATATCAGACCAAACACAACCATGTGAAGATACACTGAGCCAGGAGCCGTTCTGAGCTTCCTGGAGCTCCTCAGACCTGAACAAAAGCACCTGTGTTGGTCAAACTGGAGAGACCGGATTACCCATCAGCCCTCGAGAGGAAACCATTCGCTCGGGTTACACACACACACACACACACACCTGATGAAGTAACACTAAACCCTCGTGAAACCTCTACAGCAGGAAGAGAGCGGGGTCTCCTGCTGAAACAGGGAAGCAGTTCCTGACTCAAACCTGAGCCACCGTGTGCTCCGAAGAGAGACAGAAATCAAACACCCTGAACTCATGCCATCTTCAAACACTGGAGCAATGAGGAACAGGTCAGAGTTCAATCACTAGATGAGGACGAATCAGATCTCAAAGAACCTGAAGAGGATGATTTCCCCTCAAACAGAAACACAATGAACTTCACATTAGAGCTGTCCCATCATACACTGGTGCGTGAGCTCAACCAATGGAGTGCGTTTGGGGCGGGGCTTTCTGTCTGACTGACCAATGACAGAGAGGGAGTGTTTGGAAACCTGTCTGAAACATTCATTACATCTGCAGAGCTGTTTATGGAGACTAATGTCACCAGACGAGATTTTGACAATACATGCCTGTTTATACAAACCTACTAGGGATGTAAAGATCAACCACGAGCTGTTTGAAAATCAATTCAGATACGTGACGATTCAAATCGGTTGAGATGCTGAACAAATCACGATTCATTTAGGGGCAGGAGTTTATATGAATGTGTGTCTGAGAGGAACTGTCTTCAGAAATATTTAGATGGTATTTATTCTGTTCATCTTGTCTCCGTATAAACCATATTAAAGTTCATAAGAGCAGAGCTGCTTTGTTTACAGCGGTAACCAAGGAAACGCTTTAAGCTCCACCCACTGGCAGAGAGTGAATCTGCGTCTCGTTCAGCTCGTCTGCTGTTTCTGTTTCATAAAGATATTTTTCTGCATGGTTTCATAAAACTGGTGTCAAACCATTCTGTTTTTGCTTCAGATTTTGAAATGATAATCTAATTTAGATTAAAAACTGCTCGTGTTGCATGTATCTTTGTTTGGACTGTGCTTAAAATGCAGTGGTGGCCTCGAAGTTTAAACCGAAAGAGCACAGGCGAAGCCTTATTTTGTTCATATAAAGAGATTTCTTTTATTTGCGTTATTTGATTTGGTGCTTGTTTTTAAATTTCAGTTTAGTTTTACATTCTATTTAAGTTTTGTCATTTAGCAGATGCTTTTATACAAAGCGACAAAAGCAGCAATCAAAACCAACAAAAGAGTAATAATACACAAGTGTTATATCAGTATATCATTATAGAGTTATATTTAAATTACACAGAAAAATGTGCAGCATTTTGTCCAAGAACACATTTAATTTATTATTTGTCTTAAAGCTTATTTTGTTAAAAACGATCATGAATCAAATCGTGACTTGAGTGAATCTTTTCATCCCTAGTTTGTCTGCATTTCAGTGAAAGAGCAGCACACAAACACAAGCCTGAGCCGTATTCGTTCTTCTCAGCTGGACCCGAGACGGGTCAGTTATTCTCAGCTCTACCCGAGACGGGTCAGTTATTCTCAGCTGGACCCCAGACGGGTCAGTTATTCTCAATCATCCTGAACTACAAGGAAGAGATGCACACGAGCAAACCTGTAACTACAGAAACATCCAGAAAACAAGACACGACTTGTTGATGTTCCTGCTTACAAACCCAGACAGAAATCCCATGAGAGCGGTCAGTGTATGGTGTGTGTGTGATGGACTCACCCTCGGTTGGGGTCCAGAGCGATGGCCCTCGGCTGGTCCAGATCCTGCCAGAACAACACCTTCCTGTTTGTCCCGTCCAGCTCCGCTACTTCGATCCGGTTGGTCTCCGAGTCGGTCCAGTAGAGCTTGTTCCCCATCCAGTCACAGGCCAGGCCGTCCGGAGAGGCCAGACCGGACACGACCGTGCTCTGGAGCCCGCTGGGCGCTGACCCGTTAAACAGTGTGCGTTTGATCGCCTCCTCGCTCACGTCGCTCCAGTAAATCAGTCCCTGCTCGTAAACATAATCCACAGCCGCCGCGTCCTCCAGACCGCTGACCAGCACCGAGGCGTTCCCTCGACCCCGAGCCGCGTCCACCAGACGCAAGTCCCTTCGGTTCGCATACAAGAGCAGCGGCAGGCCTGGGGACACAGAGAGGACACACAGGGGTCAGAGGTCAAACCTCAGGATTCACGAAGCTCAGCTGAAGACTTCAGGACTGGACTGAAGGAAACACAACTTCTGACAGATCTCCACAGCTTCACCAGAACAGGGGCTCAAGCTTTTACCACATACGCCCCCAAAGTTTGACTAATTCAGCTAATGTGTGTGTGTGTGTGTGTGTGTGTGTGTGTTTGAAAGAGAGAGTGTGTGAGAGAGCGTGTTTGTGAGTGTTTGCAAGTGTGTGAGCGTGTGTTTGACAGAGTGTGTTTGAGAGAGAGAGAGAAAGTGAGTGTGTGTGTGTGAGAGAGAGAGACAGAGAGACGTGTGTATGTGTGTGTGAGAGAGAGACGCGTGTATGTGTGTGTGTGTGAGAGAGAGAGAGAGAGACGTGTGTATGTGTGTGTGAGAGAGAGAGAGACGTGTGTATGTGTGTGAGAGAGAGAGAGAGAGACGTGTGTATGTGTGTGAGAGAGAGAGAGAGAGACGTGTGTATGTGTGTGTGAGAGAGAGACGCGTGTATGTGTGTGTGTGTGAGAGAGAGAGAGAGAGAGAGAGAGAGAGACGTGTGTATGTGTGTGTGAGAGAGAGAGAGAGAGAGAGACGTGTGTATGTGTGTGTGAGAGAGAGACGCGTGTATGTGTGTGTGTGTGAGAGAGAGAGAGAGAGACGTGTGTATGTGTGTGTGAGAGAGAGAGAGACGTGTGTATGTGTGTGTGTGTGAGAGAGAGAGAGAGAGAGAGAGAGACGTGTGTGTGTGTATGTGTGTGTGTGTGTGTGTGTGTGTGTGAGAGAGAGAGACGTGTGTGTGTGTGTGTGTGTGTGAGAGAGAGAGACGTGTGTATGTGTGTGTCTCTGCAGGGATCTGGCACTGAATCAAACCTCAATTTGACACTTCCACCACAAACACAGACACACACTGCGACGGAGGGCGACCTCAACCTTCTCGCCTCCAGCCTGTTTTTCTAACACGGGGAATTTCCTTTTCCAAATATTTGGAAACTTGCAGAACTCCGGGCGACTCGGTGAAGCCCGTGCCAGACTCATCCGAGAGAAAACAGGAGAAATACTGAGCTTTCCACACTTTATATCTGGCCCTGGATCATGTCAACCATTCAGCTGATCTTTCACACACTTCTTCACAGTTTCTTTCTGCTGGCTTTTGTTTGTCTGTAACAGTGTGACACACTCACACACACACACACACACTCTCTCTCTCTCTCTCTCTCTCTCTCACACACACACACACACACACATACACACACACCTGAGCAGCTGTTAAACACTCTACTGTGTTTACAAACACTCACATAATGGCTAAAAGTGATTCTCCAGAGCAGAAAGAGTCAAACACAAAACCTAGAAACAGAGAGCGCGAGTGTTTCGACGCGCGTCAGACGCGAGGCCAGAGACGAGCAGGAAACAGTCGAGCGCTTCGGGACAAAAGCGGCAGAAAACTGGCGAGTTTGATGAGAGCAGATTCGCAAAACAAGCTCGTTACACATCAACAAACACACAGACGGACGAGTTTCTCCAACAATACAGCGCTGACTGAAACGACGCGCGCAGAGCTCACGAGTTCGACGCGATTCCTCGCAGATCTTGCTGTAAATCAAACTCACCCCGAATCTGCAAACACAAAGTGCACAGTAAGAGACTCTGTAGTACGGCACCCATCTTCAACGCTCAGCCGCGCCGCCTCGCTCGCATCGCTCCGGCCGCGCGCGTCTGTGATTCGGATTCTTCGCGCTGAATCTCCGCCGCAGTTTTTCATCGGTTTGATTGTCTCGGTGTTTCAGTGTGACTACGACATCGCGCAGTCCGTCCGTGCGTCCGTCTCCTTCCGCTCACAGGAAAAACGCCCGGCCGCTTCCGAACCCTTCCCCCTTTCCCTCTCCAGATCCAGATCCAGCTCCGCGCCGCCGCGAACTATTGCTGTATTTCACCACACTCGCGTCTGTCTTTCTCTGTATGAGATCATAACGTGGCGGAGACGCAGAACCGAGCGTTTAATGCGGGGAAAGAGGCGTCGCGAGCGTTGTGGGCGCGCGGATGAAGGCAGGGAAGCGCATTCCAATGGGACTAGTTTTTCACGCAGCGGTTCGTGCTGCGGCCCGAAACACAAAACAACACAAAGCTACACGACGCCGAGTTATATTTCATTCATTATCACTCGCGCATTGATCACTGTCTCATTGTAACACTGAACACACGCATCATGGGAGTTTTCCAGACTCTCTCAAAGCCAAGAGATCATTGGTTGTAATTTGTGTTTGCAGTGATATTATATTACACGGTGTATTTTATAATCTGTGCATCTGTTGCTACCGCAATGTAAAGGTGATTTTCCTTTCTTTCTTTTTTTTAACCATGGCAATAAAAGTCCATCTTCAGTGAATCTCTATCGACAGGTAGAAGAGCTTATAGATATGAAATATGAATCATGCAGTGATATATCTGATTTCTGGATGTCGTACAGATGTTACACAGCGCCCTCTCGCGTCCAAACAGCTTACAGTGTTCATTCCCAAACAGAAAGATTTTATATCATGTGAAAGAACCTCCTTATCTTGTGAATTATTGTTACAGTGTAAATCATCTGTTTTCTGTGTGAATCTGTGTTAAAGTGTAATGTATTTCTGTGATGCTCCGCTGTATTTTCAGCTTCATTCCTCCAGTCTTCACTGTCACATGATCTTCAGAAATCAGAATAATATTCTCAAAAAACACGTCTGATTATTATCAATGTTCAAAACATTAATATTTTTGTGGAAACTGTGATACTTTTTATTTTTCAAGATCAACAGAAAGCATTTATCATTGTGTGCACTAACAAGCTTTGAAACATTATTGTTCTGTATTTGCATAACTCATAAAAAGGAATAACCAACCCTTCAGAAATGTCCTCAGCACTCTCAAATTAAGCTTTTTTCTTAATCAGAATGTAATAATAAACCTGTTAAATACTGAAAAAGACTTCTTTTTTATTTCTTGCGAGAGAAATAATCACAGGTGTCCGTGAAGCCAAGGCTCACTAAAAATGTACCAACAACAAACACATAATAACAGATTAGAAAATACCGAAGATCAAAACAGACAGATTTCTGAATCTCATGCTGTTGTTCAGTGATCGTTAAAGCAGACAATCATCCAAAAAACGCAGTGAATTACAAAACGGCCAGATCCAGACTGAAACACGGGACACGCGTGAGGATCTGTTGTGAGAGTGATGAGCTAAACACATGATTCAGGATCAGAGCAGAAGAAAACCGAAGAAACGTCAGACAGGACTGATGCTGTTCATCGTCCGAGGCCACCTGAGTTCAGTGTATTGCTTTTGATTTCTCTCTATTCACAGATGAAGCGTCGACAGTGCTCTGTGTTTCTGAACCAAACAGCCTAAATATTACAACACCAAGCTTTCTCCAGTGGATGGTTTACACCTCGTAGTGCAGGTCGTTGAGCTCCAGTCGGGTGTAGTGGCGTCTGTCGAAGGACTCCATGGCTTTACGGGCCGCCAGAGAGAGGATGAGTGTGAGGAAGATGAGTGTGATCACCACGATGGCCACCAGGCTGTTCTTCCACATCACTCGAGACACCTTGGGCTTCCCTGGAAGAGACAGAACGGGATGACCACGACCTGGGCGCTTCGAGTTGCTCTCCGGCTCGATCACGTCTGCAGGGGCTGGCTCAGGGGTCGAGGGTGGAGCAGTGGGGGTGATGGAGGTGCTGGTGGTCGGGGGGGCTGTAGGTTTCGGCGTGGCTCTGACAGGACTCACTGAATGCGTCTCTGGTCTCGAGGGTTTGCTGGGTTTTTTGGGTTGGATGGGTTTGAGGGGCGTCCGTGGAGGAGGACGAGGCGCTTTAGTGCTGGTGCTTTTACTCGTGCTGGTGGACTGTGTGGTGCTGGTTGCCGTGGTAGCGGGTGCGGTTGTCATAGCAACGGTTTTGAGCATCACTGGTGATTCTGACTCAGTCGGAGCTTCTTTAGTTCTGCTGATGGAGGAGGATGTGGCTGGTGCTGTAGTCCTGGGTGTTGTGGGGGTAGTTGTGGGTGTAAGCCTGGGTGTAGTCCTGGGTGTAGTTGTAGTCCTTGGTGTAGTTGTGGGTGTAGTTTTGGGTGTAGTCCTGGGTGTAGTCCTTGGTGTAGTTGTGGGTGTAGTCATTGGTGTATTCCTGGGTGTAGTTGTGGGTGTAGTCCTGGGTGTCGTGGGTGTAGTTTTTGGTGTAGTTGTGGGTGTAGTCATTGGTGTGGTCCTGGGTGTCGTGGGTGTAGTTCTGGGTGTAGTTCTGGGTGTAGTCCTGGGTGTAGTTTTGGGTGTAGTCCTGGGTGTCGTGGGTGTAGTTCTGGGTGTAGTCCTGGGTGTCGTGGGTGTAGTTTTGGGTGTAGTTGTGGGTGTAGTCCTGTGTGTCGTGGGTGTAGTTGTGGGTGTAGTCCTGTGTGTCGTGGGTGTAGTTGTGGGTGTAGTTGTGGGTGCAGTGGTGGTCAGCTGTGGTGCTGTGGGTTTGGCTGTTATTCTTGCACTTCCTTTAGTTGTTGGATGAGTTAGACCTGAAAAGATCAAATCGATGGCAGAAACCGAGCGGTGTTAGGATCAGGCTTTTACTATCACTGAGATACTACTGTAGTTTTATTCATATTTTGAATTAGTTTTTATATTTCTCATTTTCATTTTCCTTTTCATTCAAGTTTTATTAATTCAGTTGTGTCACACTCTTTGCTATTTTATTAGCTTTTAAATATGTTTTCATCCTGTCTACTTCAGTTTTAGTTTATTTTAGTACATCGAGTTAAACTAAAGCAACATGAGAAGTGGATCAAATCAAATGAAGTTTATTTTATTGCAAGTAACAAAATGTCTTTCATAGCTTTATTCACATAAAAAAATGGTTTGAAGTCAGTTGTTTCTATATGTTTGTGTCAGTTGACATTTTATATGCCTTTAATTGTAATAATGCAGTCAGTGATCACATGAAGAAGCAGAAAGAACTGAGTCAGAAAGTGTGGCAGTGCAGCGGTTGGTGATGTGAGGTGTTCTTCTCACCCTTGAAGATGTTGTAGGTGTTGACTCCGGGGCGAGCGGTCATCAGAGGACACTCTCTCTCGCTCGGACAGTAGAAGAGATGACAGTTCAGATCTCCGGGCCGCTCCGCCGGCTCATACACCACCAGATTACACTTCAGCCCTGTGAGAACATCAACACGTCAGCAGAGACACTGAAGAACACGCTCCTGCCGCGTGTGTGTGTGTGTGTGTGTGTGTGTCGCACCTGGAGCCACGTCCTCCGAGCAGCAGGTGAGGATGCAGTCTTTCTCTGAAGGCATGGCTCGGGCCTCCATGACGGTTCCCCTCTGATCCAGAGCCAGATGTGTGTTTACAGCCACGTCCCGATGCTGTCGAGAGTAACACATCTCTTTGTCGGGGTCCAGCGCCCCGCCGCAGACGTGCAGCAGGAGACACAGCAGAAGAACACAGCTGAGGAACATGACGTGATGTTTGAGGAGCACAGAGCAGAAGAGAGACGTCCTCACAGACCTGCACACAGAGCAAAACAGTCCACAATCAAAGACCTGAGATCATGTTATCTGTTCAAGCCTGATTATGAACACTCAAGTCCAAAGAACTTGATCCCGTCATCAGCTCTTGTGAAATCTGAAATATATATGCATTGCTAAGAACTTCATTTGAACACCTTTAGAGATGATTTTCTCAGTATTTTGATTTTTTTGCTCCCTCAGATTACAGATTTTCAAATAGTTGTATCTCAGACAAATATTGTCCTCCTAACAAACCAGACATCAATGGATGTGATGATTTATTCTACTTTCAGGTGATGTATAGATCTCAAATTGAAATTATTAATTTGTAATAAGAGTAACTGATATCAAGTCACAAGGTTTACTTCAAGAAAAGAGAGATTTGCTGAGAATGCACTGAAGGCTGGACTGGTGTGCTGCGTTCGATCACGGTTCACAGCTCACAAACACACAGAAAGAACTTTGATCCACTGTAGAGGAATGTTTATCACAGACTGTCATAAAAATACACCTTCACCTCTGCTCTCGTCACTATCAAGCTCATTTACAACAGGAGCAGTAATCACATCACTCATACGGGACTTTTATCTGTATGTGACTTGTTCTGAGGCACAGATCACATCAAGCGCAAGTGTGAATGCAGTATGATGGAGAAACTGCTGAAACTGCCTTTGTACTGTGCTTGTGATGTGATCTGGTGTGGTGTGATGATGTGTACTGTGATGTGATGTTATGTACTGTGATGTGATTGTGATGTGTTGCACTGTGATGCGTCTGTGGTGTACTTTGATGTGACTGTGATGTGATTGTGAGTGACTGTGATGGGTTGTGTTGTATTGTGGTGTGGTGTACTGTGATGTGACTGTGATGTGGTGTACTGTGGTGTGATGTGATTGTGATGTGGTGTACTGTGATGTGATGTGATTCTGATGTGTTGTATTGTGATGTGTTGTACTGTGATGTGATGTGACTGTGATGTGACTGTAATGTGTTGCACTGTGATGTGGTGTACTGCGATGTGACTCTGATGTGATTGTGATGTGTTGTATTGTGGTGTGATGTGGTGTACTGTGATGTGATGTGACTGTGATGTGACTGTGATGTGATTGTGATGTGTTGTATTGTGGTGTGATGTGGTGTACTGTGATGTGATTGTGATGTGTTGTACTGTGATGTGACTGATGTGGTGTACTGTGATGTGATTGTGATGTGTTGTACTGTGATGTGACTGATGTGGTGTACTGTGATGTGATGTGACTGTGATGTGATTGTGATGTGTTTTACTGTGATGCGATTTGATGTGATTGTAATATGTTGCATTGTGATGTGGTGTACTGTGATGTGACTGATGTGGTGTACTGTGATGTGATTGTGATGTGGTGTACTGTGATGTGATTGTGATGTGGTGTCCTGTGATGTGACTGTGATGTGATTGTGATGTGGTGTCCTGTGATGTGACTGTGATGTGGTGTCCTGTGATGTGATTGTTATGTGGTGTACTGTGATGTGATGTGGTGTACTGTGGTGTGATGTGACTGTGCTGTGATTGTGATGTGGTGTACTGTGATGTGATGTGGTGTACTGTGGTGTGATGTGACTGTGATGTGGTGTACTGTGATGTGTTGTATTGTGATGTGATGTGGTGTACTGTGATGTGATTGTGAGGTAATTGTGATGTGGTTGTACTGTGATGTGATGTGACTGTGATGTGGTGTACTGTGGTGTGATTGTGATTGTGATGTGGTGTACTGTGATGTGACTGTGATGTGACTGTGATTGTGATGTGGTATACTGTGATGTGATGTGACTGTGATGTGTTGCAATGTGATGTGGTGTACTGTGATGTGACTGATGTGGTGTACTGTGATGTGATTGTGATGTGGTTTACTGTGATGTGATTGTGATGTGGTGTACTGTGATGTGATGTGGTATACTGTGATGTGATTGTGATGTGGTGTACTATGATGTGATGTGACTGTGATGTGGTGTACTGTGGTGTGATTGTGATTGTGATGTGGTGTACTGTGGTGTGATTGTGATTGTGATGTGTTGTACTGTGATGTGACTGTGATTGTGATGTGGTATACTGTGATGTGATGTGACTGTGATGTGTTGCAATGTGATGTGGTGTACTGTGATGTGACTGATGTGGTGTACTGTGATGTGGTGTACTGTGATGTGATGTGGTGTGGTGTACTGTGATGTGATGAGACTGTGATGTGGTTTACTGTGATGTGATTGTGATGTGGTGTACTGTGATGTGATGTGGTATACTGTGATGTGATTGTGATGTGGTGTACTGTGATGTGATGTGGTGTACTGTGATGTGACTGTGATGTGACTGATGTGATGTGGTGTACTGTGATGTGACTGTGATGTGATGTGGTGTACTGTGATGTGACTTTGATGTGATGTTGTGTACTGTGATTTGGTGTACTGTGATGTGATTGTGATGTGACTAATGTGGTGTACTGTGATGTGACTGATGTGACTTTTGATGTAGTGTACTGTTATGTGATGTGACGTGACTGTGATGTGATTGTGATGTGTTGCACTGTGATGGGGTGTACTGTGATGTGACTGCGATGTTGTGTACTGTGATGTGATGTACTGTGATGTGGTGTACTGTGATGTGATGTGACTGTGATTCATCTGTGATGTGGTGTACTGTGATGTGATTGTGATGTGATTGTGATGTGACTGTGATGTGGTGTGATGCGTCTGTGATGTAGTGTACTGTGATGTGATTCTGATGCGTCTGTGATGTGGTGTACTGTGATGTGAATGTGATGTGACTGTGATGTGGTGTGATCCGTCTGTGATGTGGTGTACTGTGATGTGATTCTGATGCGTCTGTGATGTGGTGTACTGTGATGTGATTGTGATGTGATTGTGATGTGACTGTGATGTGGTGTGATGCGTCTGTGATGTAGTGTACTGTGATGTGATTCTGATGCGTCTGTGATGTGGTGTACTGTGATGTGAATGTGATGTGACTGTGATGTGGTGTGATGCATCTGTGATGTGGTGTACTGTGATGTGAATGTGATGTGACTGTGATGTGGTGTGATCCGTCTGTGATGTGGTGTACTGTGATGTGATTCTGATGCGTCTGTGATGTGGTGTACTGTGATGTGAATGTGATGTGACTATGATGTGGTGTGATGCATCTGTGATGTGGTGTACTGTGATGTGACTGTGATGTGGTGTACTGTGATGTGACTGTGATGTGGTGTACTGTGATGTGATTGTGATGCACCTGTGATGTGGTGTACTGTGATGTGAATGTGATGTGACTCTGATGTGGTGTGATGCGTCTGTGATGTGGTGTACTGTGATGTGAATGTGATGTGATCTGTCTGTGATGTGGTGTACTGTGATGTGAATGTGATGTGATCTGTCTGTGATGTGGTGTACTGTGATGTGGTTTGATGCGTCTGTGATGTGGTGTACTGTGATGTGATCTGTCTGTGATGTGATGTACTGTGATGTGGTTTGATGCATCTGTGATGTGGTGTACTGTGATGTGAATGTGATGTGACTGTAATTTGGTGTGATATGTCTGTGATGTGGTGTACTGTGATGTGACTGTGATGTAGTTTGATGCATCTGTGATGTGGTGTACTGTGATGTGACTGTGATGTGGTGTGATGCATCTGTGATGTGGTGTACTGTTATGTGATTGTGGTGTGGTGTGATGCATCTGTGATGTGGTGTACTGTTATGTGATTGTGGTGTGGTGTAATGTGGTGCTGATGCTGCCGCTGGTCACCATGGAGACTGAGCATCAATGGAAAAGTGTCCAGTGTGTGTGGGCCATCATCGTGATGCAACCCTTATGAAACACAGAACACCTAAAAACCAGCATCAGCCCGGATATTTATTATTAAAGCCACGTTATCTGGTTTAAAGTGTGAATGTGAGGTTAATAAAATTAATCACGGGTTTAATTCGCTCATCGACACGATCAACAAAAGACAACGAGCGAATCACATAATGTCCTGTTATCCGCGTCGACAAAACCCTGAAACAGACACCGATTCAAGAACACAAACACATTAAGACTCACATCGTGTGAAATAACGCTTCGATCTGAACACAGTGAAGCTTCAGCAAACGATGGAGATCAAACACTTACCCTGAGATCAGCCGCTGCTGTGACCCATTTCTGTGCCTTTGTCCTCCGCTGGATGATGATGGTGATGATGCTCTCTCTCTCTCTCTCTCTCTCTCTCTCTCTCTCTCACACACACACACACACACACACACACACTGATCAGGGATGCTCACAGCTCTAAATGTTCAAGAGGACAATCACTGATGAATGAAGCGCTGGTTTCCTCTCGGGTGTGAACTGGATTTGTCTCTGTAAGCTCGGACCGTGACGCTCTTTATCGAGCTGCTGCTGCTGGATGCTGGTGTAGCTGTAGCGCATCTGCGGCACTAGAGGGCGACACAGCGCGCACACTTTACCACTTCTCTATTGATCTATGTTTTTATAGTTTATCAAGTGATCATAATAAATCTGAAGCAAATACAGGTGAATTTATTTGAATATTTATTACAATTTACTTTTATTTTATTTTAAAATAAAAGCTTGTCCATACGTCATCTGAAATGTAATGTGAATCATCTTCCATAAGCTTTAGTACTTGAATTATTATAATTAGAAATAAAAAAATTTCTAGAGAATAGAAAATATGAACAGTCCAGTTCCGGAAGTAAAAATCCCATTCATTTTCTTCATAGTGGTTGATTTTTAACTTATTAAACCTTTAAAGACAGAGCTACTTTGAGCTACGAGAGTATTAATCCATAGTTTATTCTTTTGTTGAAGTCAGCTGGTTCTAATTTGTTAATTACATATTATGTTTATTAAATAATCCTGTTTAACAGCGGAATTCCTGGCGAGAACTACATTACCCATGATTCCGCAGTGCTGTTAGTGCGCTACTGCCGCCTGCTGGACACAAACATGAAGCGCGTTTACAGCCGCGCCTTTCACAAAACACACAGCGCTATTCATCTGAAATAATCAGTCACCCCGCTGTGTGTAGCGTCTAAGGAAGGCGTCTATTCACATTATTACTTTGACAGGATCTTGCCAGAAAGTACAGAGTATTTTATTAACCATACTTTTATTTAGATTTTAGATGTGCAAAGTCAAAGCAATATTCCAGCATGATATTATTCTTCATTAAGTCTTTGAAAAAAGTTTCCAGAAATACATTTAGTTTCATATTACTAAAAAAAATATATATAAATATATATATATCTCCTAATAGTAAATATTTATTAGGTTTACTAATCTGTCACATTTTGTCTGTTTATGAGAAAAAGACGTAGAGCTTTGGCCTTCTGTTGCAGTTGTAAAGTCAGGATAATGATGTAGGAGATGATGTTTTTATGTGTTCTGCTCCGCTGGAGAATAAACTCTTGTGTTCAGCCTCAAACAATCACACCTTCAATAAAAACACATGAAGTCACCTCTGGAAAACATCTGGAGCTTTTATTCCACATTCAGAAGCTGGACGTCTGGACCGAGGGATGATGAAGTCCAGTGATCACATCATCATCATCATCATCATCACACACGTCTACAAACATCGCTTCAGGAGCACAGTCCAGTCCCATCATTACAGCTTCAAACAGGAAGTGATCAGAATCAGAAATACACAAAAACAGACAGCAA
>NC_039271.1:6587144-6696246 GCF_003368295.1 Carassius auratus | reverse complement strand
AATGTTAAACATATGAAGGTATTTTCCTAGTAATATGTCTGAAAGTGAATATTATTTAGTTTTCCCATGAAATCCATCCATTGTGTTGTTATGTCTATATTTATTTTCCATTTATATAGTCATTGTTATGATGTTACAAAAAACTATAAGTGTAAGTTCTCCAAATGTATATATCTCCACACATTATTTTACATGATAACAAAGCAACATTAAATGTTTAATTAAATTTGATATTGGACAATTTTTAAACACTTTAATACTTGGCTATTTAATATGTGTTTTCTTTTTATTGTCAACATTTGAATCTCGAGTCATTGATAATTATTTTCACTTTAATGATATTCCTTCTGTTTCTGATTATGAAAATGGTCTGATTTATTGACTGCAATGTTCTAAAATATTTGATATTTTATTGTTAGATATTTACTGTAGCACATTTAAGATTTATTTTAACACTGAAATAATCATTTATTAAGAAAACACAGATAAGAGTTTTGATTTTGCTGTTAAACTTCATTAAGTCAGCTAATCTTCACATAATTGATAAAAAAATTGCGTAACAACACTCAAGTCACATTTGCGTTTTAGAGATCGATTTAGTGCAGTATTAATAATAAAATAATAAAAGTTGGCTTAGTACATAAACGATTTTATTCACTACAATGCAATGTTTATATTCTAGCAATGATCAGGCAAAAAGCTAGTTAACTTTATTTTAGTATTTAATATTTATATAAAAAAATCTCAGAATATGCTTTGAGAACTTGTATTTTTTACATTTTTATAAACGCCCCTTAAACTTTATTTTTTAACAATAAACTCAATGTTTATTATATTCAGGCGAAACAAAACACAAATAAAGCTGACTAACATGAATAAGAATGGAATTTAAATACTAAATAAATAAATCGCGTCAGCGCGTCACGTCATTGGTCCGCGCGTACGCCCGCCCCCCTTTTCGCCGCGCCTGGACACCGTTGCTAAGGAATCCCGAGTACGCGCGAGTGGGTCGGACGCGCGCAGCTCGAGCGCCGCTCTCAGTGCTCAGACATGGCGGCGGTCCTCAACCCGGAGTGGCTGTCTTGCCTGCCTTCTTTATGGAGTTACGGCGTGACCCGGGACGGACGCGTCTTCTTTATCAAGTAAATATCCGCGGGATGGAAAGTTGGGGCTCGGTTAGACTCGAATGCCTCTCGTCGGTTGTTTTTCACCTTCTCTCTCTCTCTCCCCTTTTTTCTCACCCAACAGTGAAGAAGGGAAGAGCACAACCTGGCTGCATCCAGTCACGGGAGAAGCCGTCATTACAGGGCACAGAAAAACTCCAGGTAAGAGGCTTTTAGCGGCTTTTCCGTTGGGGAAAAATCACCGCATGAGGAGAAATGCAATCAGTGCAGCTGTGGCAAGACGCGACGCGCGCATTGTCAGTGCGTTTGCGTTGCGTTTGCGTTGCGTTTGCGTAGCATGCATGCAGCACACCTGCCTGCACGCGCAGCGTTTCACAACCCGTTCACATTTCAACGGGGCTGCATGGTCATTTTTGGCTTTTGATTGACAGCTGTCATTGCTATTTTTTACTCGTTGGATCGTTTGGGAACAGCTTGCATGCTTTGAATTCCTCAAAACACTTAAAACTTCCACAGTCATTGAATGCCTAAAATCCAGTCTGAGTTTGGCTATAAAATTAGCCATTTCCTGTCACCTTAAGAGACCAAACAAGCTGAATGGTCCACAATTACATGTTGATCTGCAGTACAGAGATGCGAGCAGTGCTTGTGGGCATTGAACAGCACTGCAGATCATGGGCACGATGAGAGATGTGCAGCCAGTCACTCTAGAAGATGCTTTTTGCATGCAAAACTCATTGTCCTTGTGTCTTCTTTTCAGATTTACCCACCGGATGGGAAGAAGGATACACGTTTGAAGGAGCCCGTTGCTTTATCAAGTGAGTTGGAGGATATTTGGCTCTCTCCTGCTTGTTTGACAGCAGCAGTGGCGGCAGTGATTTCAGATCGCCGCCCCCTCACACACACACACACTCTTACACTCATGCCATAGTGTTTCCAGAAATGCTTCCGCTCGCGCACTGAAGGCACACACGAGTCGTTAGAGCTCTTTCCCTCCCCCGTTTACAAAAAAAAGTAATTACCGTGAGGCTGACGGAGGGCTTGACAAGCCCGTGTGATTCAATGCTCTGTTGGCTGAACAGGCTCAACTTGTTGCTTTCCACCGAGTGAATCATGTTAACCCTTGTTTGTACAGCTCTAGTCTAGTTTAAAACAAATCTGTTGCACCGTTCGTGTGGTTTCCATCCGCTTCGCAGGACTTGCTTTGTTTGATTGGGTGTGGAGAAGAGCCGATCGATTATTTTCAGACTATTTTAAGCAGTGAATGTGTTAAAAATGAACCAGGCTGATTATTGGGATTTTATTTGCCCATTTTGAAAGTATTCACATTAGTAGTTTAAATATGATCAGATTAATACTTTCCGTTTGTGCCAGTTACAAGTTTTTAGTGTTTTTTTTGTGGCAGATTAATACCTCAACTTGTTCCAATTTTCAAAATCTTTTGTGGTTTTTTAATAAATAGAACGAGAAATAAGTGTTATGCATCTTATTTGGCCACGAATTTACCTCAATAATTAGTATATTATCAGATTAATACCTTCTACTTGTGGTTTTTGAGTAGTGTTTATGTTCTTGTGTTTGCGGCCATATTGTTTTAATACGCAGACATGCATTAATGTGCATTAACATTGGTTGTTGTCTATTGGTTGCTTTGATTTAGATGTTGCACATTACAAAAATTGCTTTATTTTGTATGTCATACCATGGCCAAACAATAATATTAGAGTAGTATCTTGCGTTATCGGTATCATGCATATTTTATCAGTTGTGGGATCATTTGTTTGTATTGTACAGTAATGCCTAGCAAGCTATGATAGGGGCCATTTTTTAACCTACTTTCTAAAAGCTTTGTTTTGATTTTAGAAATTCCCCTTCCACCAAGCTTTAGTTCCTCACTCGTTGTGTCGTCCCCTTTTATGACTAAGGCCAGTCTGTTAGTTCAGCCAGACCGTAGAGCTGTTAGAAAACAAATGTGAATATTTTTGAAAACTCCATTTGAATGCGTATATAAATGGAGAAAAAATAAGTGGATTCTGCTTTAAACTCAGTTTAAACTGCCTCTTATTTCTTTATGTGTAAAAATGCATGGTGTGTGCTTTGTAGAATTTGTTCCAAACCCCATTCCAGAGCTGAACTTTGAGGCTAATTTGACACAGGGATTTGAGCTAAAACTCACGAGATACATCTCATCACGTCAGGATTGACAACTTGACCCTTTCTAGACGTCTGAGGGCTTGTGGATGCTGCATCACTGTCTGCTTTACTGTCCGCTTGGGACACACCAGCAAATGATGATCTCTGATGATCATACTGCAGTCTTAACACCAGACCGATTCACCAACTGCTCGAATGCATCTCTTTGTCATCGTCTCTGTGGATTATTGTTTGCATACAGACTCCCTGGAATCCTTTACTGCTGCGCTGATGAATCCTGGAGGCCCCAGAACTGAGACTGTTTTCACTTTCAATGTTCTGTTGGATCGTCATACTGATCTAAGATCTGCCAATATGAAGAAACTCGGAAAGGATGTGGTCGTAGTGACCAGTGGGAAACCTGCTCATGTTACCGCAGCAGCAGATGGTGGCCGTCCAGAGATTAAGAGTGATACGGGGTCGTTCATTATAATGGCACAGAGACACAGGGGGTCGTGAAGGAGCGACGCTTGGAGCAGCAAGTGGCTTGTGATATTTGATCCATTAGCTCAAGTCTGTCAGAATTCATTAAAAAAGCACTGCAGCGTGTGAGGATGCTTTTTCTGTGTCACCCAGGAATAGCACGGCTAGCCAGAGGACGCTCAGATGCTGGATTTGCTGTGGCCGCCATACAGAGCATTTGCAACGCTTTCCAAACCCAAAGAGAACAACAGTGAGCGTGCACATTTTTCCTTTTTTTTTTAAATGCCTCACAAGATCTTACTTTTTTTTTTTTTTTTTTTAGAAATCTATCTTATGAAAAGCAACCACAGACAAGCTTCATTCCCAGAAAGCATCGACCATCATAGTAAGCCTAAGGTATTAGAATCAATTGGCTCTCTAAAAATCCTTAAACTGTATAATATTTAATTCTAAGGAAAAATGCAATCTATTTAGGTTTGTGAATATAAAAAAGGGTTTTATACACACCTATGTTGGATTCTGCACCTGGAATTTGAATTATTAATTCTCCAGAATGGCTTCTACCGAACGTTTTTTGCACTATCACTAAATATCAGTTTCTCTGTGGACACAGTGTAATGGGATATTATCTTCTGAAGCTCTACCAACGAACTCTTTGAAAAGGAAGATGATTAATAATTGAGATGAAGCAGATGACCTGCGGTCTACATCTGGAGCGGCGTGTGAAGCAGAGGTTCGCTGCGATTGAAGGCCGCTGTTTCTTCTGCTTTGCTTGTAGCGTAGCTGTTGCAGCGTCTTGGGAATGCTGCAAAATGAACAGCTAGTGAAGACCCTCATGTTGGGTCATCAGTTTCCACCTACTGACTAACAGCAGCAGATTGGGCAACCAACAAGAGGCGGAGGTTGAGCTCCCTCCCTGTATCTCGCTCATGCTTTGGAAATTAAAGGGGGAATGCGGTGAAATAACATACACTCCAAAGAGCAGCAGAGGTTGCTCTGCATCTGACAGGATGGAATAACCTTTAATGTGGTGTTATTTAAGTGTACTTGTTTTAGAGATGCAATCCTACTGGTTTTTTGGGGGCATTTCTGACTGGAATGGGAAATAAATGGAGCGATGTAGCGACACGTGGAGAGAGAGGAAAATTGCAAAGGTCACTTATTCAACTGTGGCGTGCTCTTTTCATATGTGCTGGTTTGTGTTTGTGTGTGCATCCTTTTGTGTTGTGTGGATGGGTCAGAGCAGCATGGTTTAATCAGTGACGTGAGTTTGAGGCGGTACTGTCTGTTTTTTATTTTCAACAATGGCAGGCGAAAAAAAAAACTTTTTATTCTTTTTTAACATCCCTCTAGGGATTGGAATTACTTGACCTTTCCACACACAAGTTTAGAATCTTCAGAACATTTTTAGAACGTACAACATTCCATTTCCATGGCGATGCATCAAGCATGTCACATGACACTTCGCCGTCACAGTTGGGTTCAATTTCTCCATAGGGAATTAAATTTTTAACGACAACTTACAAACTGTTAAAGGCAGAACAGCTGTGAGCTACAAGGTTGTTAATTAATGGTGTATGTGTTTTTTTAAACAATTAACCCGCATTGTATCAACTTACTTTTAAATAATTGTCTTTAACAGTTGCATTCCTGGTGGAAAAACTAAATTTCTCATGATTCTGCAAAATAATCTCCACCAATCAGAGAAATGAAAAAACAACAGATTGTGCCAAAAGAATCACCATTATTGTGGTTTTTAATTGGTTTAATCGATTCAATCAAACCTCTTAAATAGTTATGTCTGTATGCATATTTTGAAATAAAATAAAAAATTTCTTGCTATTTTCACATTTTCTTTATCTTTTATATATCTTTAGATAGAAGTTCTCTCTCTTTAAAGCCATTATTTTATTTTTTTTCCAAATTCTCAAATTCATATATAGTATTTTTTTGTTTGTTTGTTTTTTTTTTGCTTCAAATCAAAGTTTTGTAATTGTGTAGTGCACCTTGTAGCTGGTTGGACTAGTCTGTGGCTTGTAACTCTTTAATGATGATTAAAAAAAAAAATCCAAATGGTATAAATAATTGGAAAAAATACTCTTGAAACCAATGGCACTGAAAAAGTGGACAGGCATTCTAAACCAGCCTAATTATACAAGGCTTCTGTAAGATTTACTAGTTAAATAGTCATTAAGCAACAAGACTAACTATAACTGCAGTAAACTGTAGTCTTTGGTGGGTGTGATGTGAAAAATGAACAAAAGGAAGGCATGGACCGTATCCAATCAAAACATCCCACAGTCCGCTGCAGGTGTTTCCACCTCGGTAGGGATGCTGTTGAAAGAAATGTGTCTAATGGTCCTCGCATGATTAGCCGCGTGTGTGTGTCAGTGTCACTCGCCGTCGCTGTGTGAGTGTTTCCTAGTTTCCAGAGCAGCAGTAACATGAGATGCGCTGGTTTTAGGACAGTTAAGTGGGTCGATGGATGGGTGGAGTTGGGTCCACAGTGATGAAAAGCTTCCTATGACTGTCGAATCATGTGGGGCCCGCTTCCCTCTCTCTCTTGCTCTCGCCCTCATTCACTCGTTCTGAGAGCCATGGGGCAAGTAGAAATGGTGTGAAAGGGTAAATGACTCCTGGCCCTCTGATTGTTTTGACCCAGGCTTTGCCAGACGCTGACAGCTCAGTTCAGTGCTCAAGTGATTCCAGTCCAAAATAACACAATTTGGCTTTGACTGCATATAAACACTTTTTCGACTGCTCTAATTGGATAAAATAACTCCTTTTGGGCTGAAATGGTTCTGCTGCTCATATCAAAATCAGCTCGCATTTCCACTGACTTTGAGAGATATTGCCATGTTTATTTTTTTTCTTGGTTTGCAACCAGTTTACAAAATTGGCCATTGCAGAGCCATTTTTCCCCTTGTCCAGCAATGTCTTTTATTCTTTGGAAAGAGGTGACGCTTTGAAATTAAAGTTCTTGGCTGAAAGATTATACTTTATTTACTTTGACTCCGCAATTATATATATATATATAATACATACATACACACACAAACACAAATATAGAAGTAGATATGTCTAACTTCAATTACTGTGACTCTGAAATGAGATTTAGACTTGTTGACTTTTTTTCTTGTTTTGTTAATTTCTATGGATCAGAATGAAACATCTTTTGATGCGGTTTTGATGCATCTGTCTAAATGTAAGAAGCACACTCACAAGCTTTCTGATTGGGCACCAGAACCATCCATCCATCAGGTGATCAGAGAACAACTATTTAGAAAAGTTTTGTTAAAGACCTTACAAGAACCCAATGTCCAATTCATCATTCCTCCCAGGTTTGTCAGAAAACCCTTGGGTTGTAGCATTTAGCTCGGTGACAGCACCAGCCCAGATGCCAGTGGGATGGGTTACTCAGCTGTTAGACACTTAATATCAGCTTCGGTTGATTTGTATGAGTGGGCTGCTAAATGAATGGGTAGATGGCAGCTTGGAAGATGATGGAGTGCTCATTAAGTCACAGTTAGCGGCCGGACGCTCTCCGCAGCTTTGGATTTTGCTGACGCAGAGCCATGAATCATATCTCAAATGGGGTCAGGATAGAGGGTTAAACGGATGGATCAACGCTCCTCTGACTTGGGCGACCAAGTGTGGCTTTCTAGGTCAGCCCACCGGCTGTGCAGCACAATTGGGCAACTCGTTCTTTGAGATTTTAACAAGTTGCTAGCAGTGATTGTTCGCTCATGATACTCATTAGACTACAAGAACACGGCCCAGGTTTTGTGCTCAGTGTGCACACTGTGCCTCTGGTGCCTGGCTTTCTTTGTTGTTTTCCTGCAGCACAACCGGTTTTATCCTGCCCTCCTGCTCAGTGCGTCCTGCGGTGTGATTCAGTAGCACTGTCCGCCCTTACTTCTCCTAACGGACACGCCAATTGATTCAGTTATTTGTCATTTTGACGACACTTAACATTGGGCAGTTCATGACTGCATAAGTGTTTTGTCCTTAGGACAAGATGCTACAGGCAAAAACATTGGTCAGTTTTGGAGACTTGCTGTCTTTTAGACTAGTGTAAAGAAAACACAAAAAATACACATTTAAGTGCTTTTCTTTGCACTTTAGCGGTTTGCATTTGTAGATTTTTGTAATTGTCTGATATGTATTGAACATTTTATTGCTAATAATAGGGTGAAAATTCAGTTTTTTTTCCCCCCTGGCTGTTGAAAGTGTTTTCTGATTGATGAAATGATAAAAAAAAAAAAGAGATATCCAAAATCCCTTCTGGAAAAACCTTTTATATGTCAACAAAATGAAACAAGAATTTTGAAACTGGCTTTTTCTGGAAGTGTGTGAAAATAAGTGCAGTTTTAGATTACATTTGTATAAAATTTTTCTGAAATGTTATGTTTAATAAAATGAAGGTTAATGTATTAACTAGTGGTATATATTTGGCATTTTTCAAATATCGCCTTCACCTGTTTGGCCGATGTGTTCGAGACGGGCGCCTGTGCACACAGTGCTCTCTCTTCATTGTTTGCTGTCGCAGTTAAACAAAGGAGCTATACAATAAAGTTTTATAATCATTGCTTTTATATTATTTAGCAAACATTGATACTTTCTCCTTTTTTTGCATCTGCAAACTTACCCAAACGTACTGGCCAATGCCAATATTTTAATTATGACAAAATATCAGCATAAGCGATATATCTATTGGCCATTTGTCTGTGCTCCAAAGCATTCAAGATTAATGACGTTTAAATTGGCAGTTTCGTTTTCAGGTCTATGCTTAAAAAGAAGAAGAAGAAGAAAAAAAAAGATAGAACTCCACTATTACACAAATACAATTTAGTACCATAAAATCCCCTAAATACAAAATAAAATAAAAGATTATCAAACTAAAACGTAGTACATTCATTTAATTGTAGAAAATTTCATTTTCGACAGCCTATAACCTGAAGTGTTTTAATAGAGCGTCCTCGCTGCCACTCCTCAAACATGTTCATATCATTCCTGATGTCATTGGACTCTACACCACTGAGCAAATAAACATCAAACAGCTGCTGCTTTTATACCAATGCATGAATGAGGAGTTTTGTATGTCAGTGCCTTGCCACAAAATACAAAGGTTGTGTTTATTTTAACTCGGTTTTTGCCAGCGGTTCTTTTGGAAAATCTTCCTGCACTTATGACATAGATCTTTATTTGCGTTTGTGTTTTAGTTGCACGTTTCTATACAGGTGTGCAATTGATTTGTAGGATATAATTGAAGATTTGAGATGGTAGTGGCATGCAGTAACTGAGTTATCAATTATTGAGGTCGCCTGCAAAGTTTGATATTTTCCGTTAAAAAGGGAGACTCAATTTTCAAACTTTTGAGACATGCTGCTTCTTTGAGTCTTTCTGTTGCATGCTAATAAAGTAGCGCTTGTGTATGAAACGCCCTTCAACAATACTTTTCTAAACAATCACTGTCGTGCTTCAGGTCGCCTGCTGCGATCAATGTCCCCGTGATTATGCAGAATCTGCAGGTTTATTAGCGAGGTGTTGTGGGGAAATTAAAGGCCAGTATTTTTCTGGAGTCTGGTGGTGTTTCTTCGTGGCGTGAGACTTACTTCCTAGTGATTTTGCAGAAAGAAAGGCTTAAAAAACTGCTGGGTGTTGGGAACTACTTATTTTATAGTATGTCCAAGGAGAAGTTGTTTTGTGCTGTTGATGTCATAGAATGTCACTTACATGAGGAGTTTAATAGTTTTTTTTATGCAATAAAAGGTTATAGTTATTAAACTTGTTTTTTTGTTTGGTTAAATATCTCTTTTATTGGGCTTGTTGAAGTGACAGCTAAACTATATATGGCCTCCAAGTGTTTTAGACTTTTGACTGATATTAATCAATCTTTGGTCATTTCATATTCACTAATTTTAGCCAGTTTAATCTGATTAATATGGCACCTAATTTTAGTCAATAAAAATAGTATTTTAGTTGATGAAAAGGAGCAAAATTAAAAGAAATATTCAAACGTACATTTTCGTATTTATGAAAATATTGGTAACACTTGAAGCTTTTATGCATAATGCATTATAAAGGTTTTCATAATCTAGGCTGCAATGCATTGTATGTATATTTTTATAAGTAATTGTAATTAAAGTTAAAATGCATTATAATATGTGATGTTTGTTTGTCATGTGTTTTAATCCATAATACTTTCTAAAGGCGTAACGATGAATAGATAAGTATTATAACTGTGGTTACAATAATAAGTATTTATTTTTGACTATTATTATTACAAGTATTTTATTGAAATAATAAAGTGCATTATAAGGTGCATCACAAGGCATTAAAAATACTTTAGTAATGCATTATATTTAAGGGCTTTAACCTGTTAAATGTCACCCTGTCCCGTATACGGGACACCTACGTTGACTATACTATATTACAATCAAATCTAATCTAATCTTGACAAACTATATATCGTTGGAAAGGTCTAAGACTCCCAAATATATATTTTACCAATATTGTTTGTTAAAAATTATGTAGGAAAAGTAATAGATGAATTTATGACAAGAGTGCACCCTCAGAAATCTACATTACAAAAGGAGCTTTGACCTTTGTTTAAAAATAAGACTTCCTGGTTGCCTTTTTCTGTATCACATTTTAGAAATCATCAGAAGTTATACATCACTTGAAAACATAAAATCTCAAAATTCATCCTTCAAAACCCATTTTAAAATCAGACATTGCATTACCATGTAAGTGGTACATCAAAATCATGTTATCATAATCATGAAATATGAATAATATAAAATGTTTTCAGTCATGAAAAAATAAAAATTTAGGTTTGTATCATGCACATTCATGTCTATCTTCAAAAACGTGAGTGACAGTTAACAGGTTAATTCAAGTGTGTTACCAATTGATAGCCGTAGTTGAGTAATATTTGATTAATCTCAGTAAATGGAGAAATGCATCCCTAAATGTTTCTCTTTGGCAGTATCACAGTCTTTCAGTAACGTCCTGTAGTATGTGCAGTCGTATTATTAGCTGTATCTGACCGTCCTCCGTTCGTCTGCTTGTATGTTAGCAGCTGTAATCAGTGCAGAGGATCTGAAATGATGGAGGGCTGCAGCGTTTGGGTTTTGCAAGTCCCAGTACTTTTTACAAGTCTCTTCACATCTTCAGCAAACCGGCCTGTCATGACATTCCCATTTTGTTGTCTTTGCGCCATGATAAGAGCACGTTCGCAGATGCCGCCTGTTGAGATGTGCTGTCTGATGGCTGTTATCAGATCCGTGAGGAAAGACCGAGGATAAAATGGAACAGCTACCGTGATATTGAATGATTTCAAGGTGCTTTTGATTTGTTTGTATAAATGTGAAGTCTAGAATTAAAACTTTAGCATGTTTAGTAGTTGTTAATTTTTTTTATTGCCTACATTAACACAAAATTGGTCGATTTCTTCGTACCATCAAAGAGTGGTACGTTTTTGCATCGTAACATCTGTAGCATCTTAATCTCGCTGTAGCACACATACACCAATTTATTGTTGTGCTTTCCAAACAAAATTAGAATTATTGCCTTTGTCTGGAGCAGTGCATCTCTCTGTATTCCCTGTACTAATGTATTTATGTCCTCTGGCGTTTTATTATACATTTGTAAACGGGCTTCTGGAAGCAGCAGAAGATAGCGTGCAAGGACATCCAATGACATAATTTAGTTGCTTAGCGGTTTTTCAACAACCGCTTTATTTTCAGTAACAAGCATGATTTACTACCCGCCTGGTGAGCATTCAGAGGTAATTCACATGCCTGTTTGTCTTTAAGGTAATAACCAGTTTCTAACAGGGAGGTGTGGAAAGGTCAACCTGAACCAGTAGCGACATCATTAATCTAAATGACTCCACAAAAGTATATTAATTTGCGGCTGATACTTTTAATTTTCATTCAGAGCCTAAACCAAACAAATGTATCACATTAATCCTCATCACGGTCGGATCAGCGAGCGTCTCTCGTGAATTGTCGAACATTTCACAGATTGAACCAGACAATGGGGGGCGGCCGACCTTGGGTTGACCTCATTGGATGCCACAGCCTCCTTCGGACCACCAGTCCCACGGCTCTATCGCTGGGACGTGCAGAACATTTCACTCTATTCGGCTTAGACTCCATTCTGAGAGAGATAAGAATGCGATGGAAAGGTGCATGAAAGGGCTGAGAGATACAGTATCAAGTCGAGCCACAGTGAAACATTCTTCATGGTGACTTGTTGTGTCAGACTGGTATAGATGTTGCTTTTCTTTGCGGACTGTCCTCATAGCAATGCTTTTATTGCAGGATTTTGCTAATATGGCGTTTATTGGGATAGTTCACCCAAAAATTTTAATTGTCATAGTTTGCACTCCAACATGCCGCTCTAGATTCATTTTTTTTTTCTTTTGTAGAACACAAAAGGTGTTTGAATACATATGGCACACCAGGCTGGTTTGACATCAATGGAGATCAATCACAAGAACTGACTTTTGATGTCAAGCATGTCATAGGAATCGTGTGACTCTGGAGCTATTTTATGACTTTGGAAAAAGTTGAAATATGGTGCCGATGTGCCTCATTTATAATACTTTTAATTTGCTTTTATTATAATTTTTGGAGCTCAGCATAAATCCTTATTCACTTTTGTTGTGTGTAAAAGAATAAATAGTGCATTCTGCAAAATATATCCTTTTGCCTTTTACAAAAGAAGAAACATTTTACAGGTTTGGAGTGACATGAGTTTAAGTGAATAGTTTTCAGGGGCTGACTATTAAATTTACTTTTACATTAATTTTTTTAATTTTTATTTTATGGATTAAGGCACAACAAGAAGGATATGAAGGCATGGGTCAGAGTGAGAAAGTTTTCTTTGTTGCTACTGAGATCTTTAATTTTGTTGAATTTGTAGATTAGTTTTTACACGTTGCAAAGGTAAAAAATTTTTGTGAAGCAGTCTAAATTATGTAAAATTCAGAGTTTTGTTACCACGATAATGTTATCTTGGTTTTGATGAACATTGCAAAAACTACCAAAAGTCTTAACACCATCACTTAGAAAATATATATAGAAATTATCTTTGGTTTTTTAGTGTGGCCCGTGTAATTGTTTGCAGGTCAAGTAAAAAAAAAAAAAAAAACTAACAAAAAAAATCCTTATGATGGAGTGCTCGTCTCTTGTGTGAGACCATAAATGTGTATTTTTGAATTGGGTAACGTAAAACGATCCTCTTCAAAACAGCTGTCTCACTTGGGTTGTGGTCTGGTGTAATTTACCCCCACTCCCAAGATAAGTTGGCTGCCCTCTGATCCAATGGAAGATGGGGTGGATGCCAAAAGAATCAGAGCAATGCGTTTCCTTTTCCTGATGTGTAGTGCTCTCACGATAACGGATGTCATATTTCCAAACAATCTATATATTCACGTTGCATGTATTTTCAGCTCTTTTTCTCTCATGCACCCATTGAAATGGCTGCCAGCTGGCGCTTTGAAAAGGATGAAAATTTTATTTGTACCCCGTTTTACAATGAACACTAAAGCATAGTTTTGGACGCCACCCAATCTTCTAGTAGAAACTAATACGTACGATCAGAGGATATTAACCGCGGCTGTGGTATCAGGAAACATTGATCCAGGAGAGCCAATGGAGAGCCAAATGGAAACTTAATTCTAGTTCCACCCACAAATCAAGTCTGACTCCATGTTTGAAGACATTAGCATTCAGCAAATGCACACACTATTTACCAAAGAATCTGGTTTATCTGCAGCTGAAATTGACTTTCTCCTTCTTGAAATGCCCGGCCAGTTCACTGACCTGAGCTTTCACGTCTCATATCGGATGGCCTCCTGGTTTCCACAGGGATCTGAGGATCAACTGTAATTAAGTACAACCTCTCTGTTGTATTAGATATAAATGATGTTTATTGCTAGAGAGTGGAAATGCAGCCAGATTGCTGAAGCACCTTGCCATTCTTTCCCATCTATTACCATTATGTGAGTCAGAACAAGCTGCATAAATTGCAGAATAATGGACTGTTGTGTCAAGCTGATGATGCAATCAGATGAGAAGTTTTAATCTGCCTTATAAGCGATTCTGCATGGAGAGTCTTGCAAACGTTACACCTTTCTCTGTTCCTTTTATGAGTGTTCGTTCTTGTTAACCCTTGAGTGAACCTGTTTGACGAGTGAACGGGTACCGTCTCGTTTAATCGACGACAAAGAATGGGATGAAACCCATGACCACGGCAAATCGAAAACCAGTTCCAGGATCATGACCTCACAGCGGAGTCATGCCCTTTAATATCAAGCACTTCCTCCTAGCTACAGTTTTCCAAATAGTTCCTGCTACTAGTAATTCCCACCACTTCCTGTTTGGCACTCCATTCCCAATGGACTTAATAAGAGAGAAGCCAACTGAGGCGCATTTGTAATCTTCTGCACATAAAGACCGTGTATACAAGAGGATGCATTAGTGGTGATGCAGCTATCCATGTGGGACTCCGGAAGGCATTCTTTCAGCTCCAACATGGAGGACTAGATTTCATCCAATCAGCTGGCTTGCTCTAGAGAATTCATTTGTTTATGTTTGCCAGTGCTGAAGAACAGGCAAAGGGTAGATGGGTAATGGAATATCTTGCTAGGACTTGATGATCAGGAGATGTTGGCAGATTTATGGGTTCATAATCCCAATGTTGGCAACAATTATTTTTATTTTTTTTGCTTTGTATGGGGATTTTCTAAAAAGAGTGTATCTGCTTCCACCAAAACCCAGAATTTCGTAGGATTGTCCTCTTTTGCAACTAAAAAGCCTGAGTGTGACCACTGTCACTGCGTGTGCCATTTTGAATCCATAATGCTTGGAAATGTTGCTAATCCAACAATAAAAATGACCCCCAGCTCATCCAATAAATCTGACCTTTTTGCATATTGAGAAACATGCAATCTTTTAACTTTTTCTCAACATACTCATCGGTAACTGAAGTAAACGGTAACCTCTTTTGATTCGAATCTGGGAGTGTTTTCCCAGGACTGGGACGTCCCACTGTAACACCGCCTGTGGCCACCCTGCCGGTAATCTCTCGTAGTAGATAATCTGAAGCTTAATCCCGTTTTTGCAGTATGCAGATTTACTAACCCACAGCCCTGATCGACACCGAGGTTGCAGAGCTTTCACATGCACAGGAATGGTGTAGACAACCCCGACGCTAATATGAAGCAGATGTGCTGGTAAGGTGGTGTGGAGGCATGATGTTTTAATTGCATTGAGGTTTAGTAGATTACCCTGAGCTTTGCACGAATGAGTAGTGCATTTGCGGCCATCTCCTTAAAACGTTATTGGTTGTCGATTGCCTCACTTATTCAAAATAGTCTAAACTTGGTAGCTTGGTCTGTTTCCGATAGCTCAAATTCTTGATATTAATGAAGTGTTCATGGCGAGTTGCTGCTTCTTTAAACTGGAGTAATGAGATTTGCTGAATTACTGTCTTAATTACGAGTAGAATGGAAAATTGGAGAGAAGAGGTTTATAATGATGTGATATACAGCTTTTTCATGAATCTAAGTCTGTCTTTCCAAGCCCTCTTTCCCATTTACCCTCAATATTTTTTTTTCTACTTGATTTAATTGGAATTCAGGCTACACAAATTACTGTCAGGTTGTGGTTGAACGACAATTAGAGGGAGCGTGCAAGATATCTCTGAAGGGCACAAGAAGCTTCAAGGTCATGCTAACACTTGATAGAGCTCGTTTTAGGGTTGTTTGGTGATTGCCAAGATGCTCGGCGTGATTCCTAGGATTTAGCTTGGGCATTGCATCCCTAAACTAATCTCTGTTGCAAATGTTTGTTTAAAGTACAATTTGTCATATAAACAGTCTTTTAGTAAGTGTACAGTAAAGGCTGGAATACACTTCATGATTTATGGACTGATTTTCTCCCGATTTACTGTCTGGAGAAGTTGACGCTAATTGTTAAAAGTCAGATCCAGTCTGGAGATTTGAGTTGATAGATTTCATAAAAATTGTGTCGTGTCGACTATAATTCCATCCAGTCAGAGGATATCAAAAATGTTTGATATTTTGCACCAATTTTAGAACACATTTTTTATTGAACACTTGTTTTAATGTGTCATGTGTCTCCTATAAAACGTGTGGCGCACCGACTTTTTATCCTCCCAAATTCAACATCTTTTTTTTTCTCTGTGTTGATCTGGAGAACAGTAATGCAGGGAACTCTGTATAACAGTGAGCCATTCCCTTGATTATTTACACAGCTATTTGTGAAACCTAAACTACTTTTTAAGTTAAGTTTGCTCTGATTTATGCCTAGAAGTCCTAGATGTGCTGTGCATTGCCGTGTGAAGTTTTCTGATAAATAATGTTCAATACTGTCGCACATACTCACCTGTAGGCCCTCCAGAGGTCTGTCAGATCTTCCTGACTCTTGAATTACCCTGAAACTTCCACTCACAGCCACAATCCCAATGTTCATCAAGAGGATGTCTAATTTTCCCCATGGCACCATGCAATGACCTCTCCTCCAGCGGAGAACATCATCAAAGCACGTGTATGGAACCCCAGTAATGATTCCAGCTTAAATATTTCACCATGTGCACTCTGCTGGTTTATTAAAGCACATCAGATCTGCACCCAGCGCCATCTCGCCTTGTCTGCCCAGTGCTGTACTGCATATAAAGCTTTGCCAAGCAAGACCAGTTCCATCATGACCACACTGTGCCATAAATCCAAAGGGGTCACAGTCTGGATTAGCATGTTTCTCTTTTGCATTAATGGCCAAATAAGGAGAAGAGAGGAAGCTGGTGGATGGGACCTTTTTGTGTTAATGTGGTCTTAATCTCTCAGGGTTTTCTATCCCACACCATGCGATTACTATATACTTATTTTAAAGGGCTGTAGAATAAATGCACAAGCAGATTTGCAGGCCTAGCATATGTGACGGTGGTTTACAGGCAATGTGCATGGTGGCTCAGGGATCTCATTAGCCTGACTACGTCAGACTTCCTACTTCCGCTCAATTTCATTTCGCTTCTGTACTCAGTCTGATACAGCGTCAGAGCTTTCTGTTTGCCACCGGTCTGGAAACAGCCGGGCCAATCAACGAACAGAGGGCGGGCTGAGAGCCGTGACGTAGATGCTAAGCGCCGAGTTTTACATTGTAGGTTAGAGAAATCGAAAACCGAAACGACCGCGGAAATGGGAAACGAGACACGGGATGCAATTTGCTCTGTTATGGAGAACATTGAACTATTTTTCAAACTGCAAAAGTCGTTTACAGCCATGTTCACTCCGGTATTTCGCTCGCATCATCATGTGTTAACAACAGGTTTACAGTGGAAGTTCAATCATAGATTTGAGTTCGATGCATGATGTCTGTGCTTCGATGCGGCTGTACAGGCGCATAACATACGTCATAACTAAACGTATCTGATTGGCTACGGGTAACCAATGATTTTAAACTTCAGACAAGCGCCCCCTAGCGAGAGAGAAAACACTTCTCTATTATGCCATTCCAGACTCTGTCTACGAAGCAAAGTGAAGTAGCAGAGTCTGGTATTACCAGGCTAGGATCTCATTAGACTTTAAATGAAATGTCAGTGTCTGAGGTAACCCTAACTTCCCGGAGCTGTGAATAAACCATGCACTTGTAACTAGAGGATAGTTTTCTCAACTATCTGCTTATGAAGAAATATTGAAATCTCGTGCTACATCACACGTTCTGGCGGCTCAATATACTGTACAACGCGACATGCATTCGCATCAAATGTTAACTCAATCACACAAGTACATATTTGCATTTGCTTTTACACCTTGCTGCTTAAATGTTTCATTCAAAAATCTCATTCTGACATGCGTTTTTTCTGAACATGTACACCTGAAGCGTGCACACACTAAAAAGCCTGTCAAGCAGCTCCTAAATGTCTGCCATTCTTATTTGTTACCTTGTAAGGTGTTGTTTTTAAAATGGGTAAATTAGTTTGGGTCTACTGATCAGATTCACACAGGAAGAAGTCTGGATACATCTCAGTCAGTTCCTTTTTTCCTTCGAGGCCTTGCCTCACACCAAGCTCCTTTTGCCCTATTAATAATTCACCTGCCGGTTTTTATAGTCATCCTGCATAGTTAAATGCCTCTTAGAGACATTAAACCTTGGATGTTGCTTTTAAAAGTGGGGTGGTGCTTAGTCAGAAAAGGCTGTAGGAATTTGTAAAATGGTTCTTCAGTAACAGGTGTCTACAGCTGTAATGTGGCTGGTGTGCGGTTGCTGTACTTAAGTATTGACTCGTCTCTGAGTGGCAGGGTCAAAAGCATGAGGTCTCTTTTGCTCGGGTGTAGTGAATCACTTCTAGTGAAGCCTTGAGGAAAAGACATCTCGATGTTACTCCAGAATAAATGATTACTGTTATTACGGTTATGATACATAGGATTACCATAAATATCTGTAGGTAGAGATAAGTGACTCTATAAAGGTCTTTGAGTCATTTATTCAATAGTTTTGTTCAAAAACGCTGATTAGTTCGGGAATGTTACAAGTGATTGTCATTTGAGTGAATCACTGAATTATCTTTTTTTCATAAGCACTGATTCATTCCTTTAGTTCCTGTGGCTCAGTGGTAGAGCATTGCGTTAGCAGCACAAACGTTTGTGGGTTCGATTCCCGGGAAGAACACGTACTGATTGAAAAAAAAAAAAAAAGGTGTATACTGAATGCACTGTAAGTTGCTTTGGATAAAAACATCTGCTTAACGCATATATGTAAATGTAATTCATTCAAAATCAGATCAAGTTACTAAATCCTGAAGTAAGTCAAGTGAATGAACCAATTCAACCAATTCGTTCAACACCACCATTAATTCAGGAAAGAAACAAGTGATCATTGAATGATTAATTCAGCTCATTTGTTCATTCAAAATCAAATTAAGTGCATGTACCTATGAGTGAATTATTGAATCATTCATTAAACCAGTTTGTTCAACACCACAGAATAATTCAGGAATCAAGTGTGTTTACGAGTGAGTCATTGATTCATTCACTCAACTGATTTGTTCAAACGATTCATTTAGGAACCCGTAAGTTTACTGTATTTGAATAAATAATTGAATCAGTCTCTGAACTGATTTGTTTTATCAACAGTGATTCATTTAGGAATTAATTTGACTAGTTAAATCCTCTCTAAATGTCTTCAAGTGACTGCAGTTGAATTCTAAACAGCATGCTGCATTTTTAAATACAGGAATATTCAATCATCGCAGTACTTTGTCTATTGAATGTGTGCATGTCTAGTGTGCAGATCTTGCGGTTCCTCCAGACGATCCTCTGCTAATGTGCAGCTCATCCCAGGACTGCCTTGTGCTAATGAGGTTACCTAACACGCTAAACCCATTTGGTGTGAGGTGATAAAAGCGGATAGAAAAAAGGATGAGCAGAGCACAGGAGCCAATGGACAACCTGGGGTTGGTTCGGGGCCAGAAATCCTCCCGCTGGACAGTTTTTCACACAGCTGAGCCCTGTTTGTGGCGGTAGGCCCAGTCTGTTAGCAGAATCAAGCCTGTGTCGTCGTTAAATGCACGGTCAAATTTAACAGCGCTTCACTTGTAAAATGCTATTGATGGCTACTTAATGCATTTATATTCAACACTGTTTTAATTGTTTAATTGACAGCTAGCCACTTAGACGCGCATTAAGCTAGGAAATGCCAGTGTCAAACAGTTGCAATATATTTGATCACGGAGATGGGATTTATTGCTTGACAAATAAACAGTGTATCTTTTTTGCTGCTGATGTGAACTAGTTTGTATCCTCTGATGAAGTAAATCGAATGTTCAATGTAAATAAATATGCATGCTTGACTGCTGGAAATGAGATCTGCTTGAGGAACTATGCAAACTAAGGAAAAGTTAATTACGTTTCACCAAAGCAGCGGTTATAAAAAGTCTGTGGAAATGGTCCCCGTTAGATGATTTTTCCTGAAATGAGTCGAAAAGACATCAGCGTTCGCAGTGACAAAAATAATTGTGATGTCTCAGGCACAAATGGAGCAGAGATAATTTTAGCGCTAAGCAGCGTCACCTGACCAATGTGACTCTGGGGAGCTTATTACAGTGAAAGCGTAACACTTTACAGATGATTGTCAGAAATACAAATAACAGAACAGAGCTGCAAGCTTAAACCTTCCAGAGCCGTTGCCAGCGGATTGCATCTGATGTTATGCTTTTTATGAAACATACTACTGTACTGTTCACTCACAATACTGAAGTTTCCAGTAAAACAGCACAATTCCCAACATAACCCTTAATATCTCAGCATAATCAAATATGCCTTTGTACAGTGCTTTTTTTTAAGTAACAAAAAAGTTTTCACATTTTCTTTTGGTACTGATGTTATTAATATAATTATTTGCTGACAATGGTATTGGTGTTGAGAATCAAATAATAATAATAATAATAATAATAATAATAATAATAATAATAATTATTATTATTATTATTATTATTATATATTTTTATATTTAACTCTTCCTTGTAGTTGAATTTCTATTATTATTATTATTATTATTATTTATTTTTTATATTTAACTCTTCCTTGTAGTTGAATTTCTATTATTATTATTATTATTATTATTATTATTATTAGCCTATATTTTAATTTATTTGTTTTTCTTATGTTGATTTTTCTTTATTTAAATTTAAATTTAAATACTATTTATTTCAGTATTTGATGTATCTTTTTGTTGTAGATATTATATTGTATAATAATAATAATAATAATAATGATGATGATGATTATATTAATGTTTAGGATTATTATTACTAAATTTTATTTAAATTTGTAACTTTCTTGTAGTTACTATTCTATTATTATATTTAAATGTTATTCATTCAGCATTTTTACTTTGTGTTGTAGAAAAAAAAAAAAAAAAAAAAAAAAAAAAAAAAAAATATATATATATATATATATATATATATATATATATATATATATATATATATATATATATATATATAATTTTTTTTATTTTATTTTTTTTTTTACAACACACTTATTCTTTTGACATCTGATTACTAACGGACTCCGACCCACCAGTTTCCTTTCCCATTTTTCCCATTTTCTCCTTTCCTCCCACACACGGTCTGCTGCTCGGCTCCTCAGTCGCGGCCCGAACACATGAGGTTGTATGTTTTTGCCCAGATTGTTCCAGTCCTGTACGTTGCTCGAGTGTCGCAGCTGGGAGCCATAAAGCACAAGCAGCTCAGTGAATACAATGGCCAGTTACGAACCAATAACGTCTCGCTTCAGAGACGTCTTTGATTTCCAGATCACCACAGCTAGATTGCTGAAATTCCTCCTCTAATCTGCTGTAACTAGATAAAGGCCAGCATTGATCTTTCGGACTGATTTGTGTCTTGAAGGGCTTCGTTCTAATGATCTCATCAATGCACTCTTTTATTGCGTCTGGTGCTGGAGTGTGTAGATTTCGGATGCATTTCCCCTCCAGGGTTTCTGTAGAAGTTTTGATGACGTCTATAATGAGGGTTTGCTCGTGCATGTGGGTGAAGTTTAAAGCGTGTAGCTTTGTGCTGTTACAACCAGAGGCAAGAACACCACCGATCCCCAGATTGAAAGCCTTTTAGATGAATCTGCATGTCCGATGATTTTAAATTTATTAATCAACCTGTTGTCGGACCAGTTATTCACGGGCCACTGGTGTCTCAAGCGCTCAACTTGCTTGTGGTGTGGTCTAGCAGTTAAAGTTAACCCTGTTTATATCATGCATCAACCTTTCTGGTGCACAATTTATCCATGCATGCACATAAAAAACCGTCTGTGGCGAATCAGATGTTTCAAGTACTCATTAGGCTTCTCATTCGGTGAAGGCGACTAGTCCTAACAAGCAAGTTGTAATTAGATTGAACCACAGTTTTAATGTGTTTGTCTTCTGCTCACAGTTGTACATGAAATTAAATGCTAAAGAAACATGTTTTAGGTTTGCTAGGTTTAGCTCGTTTGCAGCGCTGCACAATTTGCAATTTGGCCCCAGATTTTGTGATTTAAATGTGTAAATAATAATAATTGTGAAATACGTGTGTGTGTGTGTGTGTGTGTGTGTGTATTGTATAATTATATTATTATTATTATTGTAACAAATAAAAATATTAGTTACAAAAAAGTGGAAAACCACACTATAAATCATGTTTACTTTGAAATGTGATTGTTTTTTTTTTTTTGCAGTGCTAATATATGGTGTGACCCAAACATATTTTACTTTTTACAGTACAACATTTGACTTGTATTTTTGTTTTACTGGAAAATTTAAATTTAGATTTAGATGCATCTATATCTAGCCCTTTATAAAACACAATTCTTAGCTTGATTGTGATTACAGTATCGAGGGAAATAACCACAGTCCGATCTATTAATCATCATTCAGCGCTTTCAGCCCTCTCTGTTATCCCGTCTCATGCTCGTCTTTGTGTGCTAATCAGCCTGTAATAGTTCAGCGGGCAGTGACATGTTCAGGATAGGGATGGTCAGGATGGCTGACTAGGAGATTAGTGAGAATCAGTTGTTTTTAGAGACACAAGTTTTGGGAGAGGGTGTTGGCACACTTTAGCACAGTTTAACAGTTAAACCGTAACTAGTCTATCTTACAGGACTCAGTTCATCGCCTAACACTGCAACAAAGTGCTTATGTAATATTCATTGCTTTGAACATATCGATCTTTTTTATTTGTTCAAAAATTATAAAAAAAAAAAAAAAACGTACCAGATTTAGATTAAATGTTAGTTATCAAATAGCATGCCTAATTAAGTGAAATCATGATATATTTATAATTTTTAACAATCTTTAAACATCTTCACATTTTTTTTATTTTTATAATAGGGCACTATATATTTTTTTCCATGGTTTAATTGTTTTTTAACTTATGATTTAATACAAATTTATTATAAGAATGGGGTTTTAAACATAAATTGAATTAATATTTTAAAATGTATTTAAGATGCATATATATATATATATATATATATATATATATATATATACACACAAGTATTTACAGTTTTTGGCAAACAAAGTGCTTCTCAGTAGAGGTTATATAATTAAATTAAATAGAGGTTATAATTAAAACCTTGAGGAAAAATTGTGTTATCATTAAAAAGCAAAGTTTCTATTCTGTCTGTATTTATTTTAAACATCATAGGGCCCTAGTTTCTTATTAATGGATTAGACTAGTCAAATGTGAAGATATGGATGTGTTTTAACCCACATAAGGATCGTTTCTGATTCACAGAGACACAGTCTGCTGCCGTCCTTCTCTCTCTCTCGGGGCTGGAGAGCTGTCAGTTGTAGTTCTGTGACTAAAAGGCTGTTTACAAGAGCTGAATTTAGCCTAATTAAAGCATGCCTATGTGCTGAAGATGCCGTTTGCCTCCAGGCCAGAGCTGTTGTTGCGTTTGAGGACAGATAAGAGCAGTAATATTCAGCCTGCGTCATATTACACCTCACTGAAAGCACTGAAGGCTCGTAATCTAAACGCTGTCATTTTAAAACACTCCAGGAGTTGTAAACCAAGACTATCATTGTCAGACTTTACTTATGTATGACTAGCGTCGAGCGATTGAGCCGTCTTGGCTGTATTCCCGGTGTTGGGAAAGTGGCACGCGGTGGGGAGTCTGGACAGGAAATGACCTCACTCCACCTCTGGATGTACAGGCAGTCCTGACTCATTCATGTGAAACACAAGCTCTTTGTTTACCATGGCCTCCACCTCATTCATAACCGCTCTCGTATTTCACCTTTAGTATCGTTTCATCTGTGATGCCCTTTGTCCTGTTGTTATTGTGTCTTATCACCATCTTGAATTAGGGAACTTATTTAACTCTTTGTGGAGTGTCTGGGTTTATCTGTCACAGTCAACTGGTAACTAGGTATCTAGTAGACGTACTGTACATTACTATCTCTACTTTTCACAGAAAGATGCTTTATTTCTGTAAAATTTTCTGTTGTCGAAGTCTAATTGATTATGAATGATAATCTTAAATACAGGCTGATTTAATTTTATTTTTAGATTAGTTGACTATAATTGTACTGTCTTGGTTATGATGTTGACAAATGAGAAAAGAAATTGGTCCACCCTGTCATTGTCCAGTTTACATATACTACCATAACCATGACTTACAGCTTCTTCCCCCTTTTTTTATAATTAGACTGTATGTCTATTTATCTATCTATCAACTAAAACTGTAAATTAAACAGAAACAATAGTTATTTGGAGGGGAAAATTACTTATTTTTAATTAATATTTGTAATTCTTTAATAATTTTGAAATATTCATATTATATAAAAATACAAATGTCAAATGTTACATTTACACTTTTTAGCAGAATTCTGAAGAGAATGTAGACCGATAATCGGTTTTTTATAATATATTTTAATTTACAATATACTGATAATCAGTTTGCAGAACAATTTGTACAGTGCTTCATTTTTTAAATAGACAGAAAAATAATAATTTCACTATAACTATAAAAACATATTTTTTTAATGATTTTTAAAAATTAATAACTATCTTAATATGAACTTGAATATTTGGTAAATACTAAAGTATTTATTTTTACTAATATTAAAATGTTAGTATATTGATGTTATTAAATTGGTTTTGCTTATTGGTTAAAAGGCACATGAGTGCTGAAATAATCAGTTATGCATATCGGTTGTTGGACAGAAATACTGAAGTAATAGTTTAAGCATATCGGTTGTTGGACAGAAATACTGAAGTAATAGTTTATGCATATCGGTTGTAGGACAGAAATACTGAAGGTAATGGTTTATGCATATCGGTTGTAGGACAGAAATACTGAAGTAATAGTTTAAGCATATCGGTTGTAGGACAGAAATACTGAAGTAATGGTTTATGCATATCGGTTGTAGGACAGAAATACTGAAGTAATAGTTTATGCATATCGGTTGTAGGACAGAAATACTGAAGTAATGGTTTATGCATATCGGTTGTAGGACAGAAATACTGAAGTAATAGTTTATGCATATCGGTTGTTGGACAGAAATACTGAAGTAATGGTTTATGCATATCGGTTGTAGGACAGAAATACTGAAGTAATGGTTTATGCATATCGGTTGTAGGACAGAAATACTGAAGTAATAGTTTAAGCATATCGGTTGTCGGACACACAAATGCTAATATATTCGGTTTTACATATCGGTTGTCAGACACACAAATGCTAATATATTCGGTTTTACATATCGGTTGTGAGACACATGCATTTTGAATAACTGTTTATGCATATCAATTGTCAGATACAAATAATGAAATATTTACTAATGCACATTGGTTATAGGACATGTATATGAAAATCGGTTATGCATAGTGTATATCGGGGACACAAATACTGAAATAATCAGTAATCCTTATTAGTTGTTAGACAATTAAATAATCTGTTATCCATATCGGACACACAAATACTGAAATAATATTGATCGCTTGTCAAATGGCTGGTTTTGGCTGCAAGTTGTGTTTTTGTCTCCTGAGAAAAAACACTGGTTGAGTTTGAGGTGAAGACTGCAGAAAGGGCTGGACTTTGGACTTACACACCTATTGTATACAAGCTCTCTTATTTTCATCTTAAGCCAATGTGCACTTGTTTTTCCAGCTTGGCAAAAACACCATAATTATATGATCGGTTCAGCTGAGGCTCCTGAGTTTCTAACCTACTTCTGTTGAAGCCCCTGGGCTCTGGTCTAGTATATACGTTGGCATTCATCTGGCACGTATTTGCGTATTCATTAGCACAATAGTCCAACCTAATTCCACTCTTATCTGTAAAGTTGTTTAAAGTTGCATGCTGTGAGATTTGCCTCTAGCCTGCATGCAGACACAAGCTAATGGAAATCTCCATAAGATGCAGGTTTGTTAAAGAGGGTCTGTCAGGAGCAGGTGTGTGTGCAGTCAATGTTTGCTAAATAAAGGAGAGTGTGTGAGCTGTTAGAGATGGCATAGTGCAGTCGTCTGTATAAACTCCCAGGGTTCAAAAGGCCACCGGTGGCATTAATTCTGAGCGAGCAGTGAGATTTCAGTAAACGCCCCTCTTTAAAAATAGCATGACTCAAATTGACTTACTGCCGCCATGTTTGTGATCCAATGCAGAGGAAAGGAGGGAAAAGACTTGAACTGGCTAAGCCTCAGTTTGGACCTTCATTTTGATCCTCACCCATAACTGCGTCCCAATCAATCATATAAGGACAGATTGTGCTCTAGAACACCAGTTGCATTACGTTTTCCAAACTTTATTGATTATTTACTGTATTTTACGTACAATAATCCATCTTTGATGGCATGGTACAGCATTAGGGATTTAGGCTAATCGATGGCTTTCAGTGGTAGTTTTTGTTATAACCAGCACCCAGCATGTTGTGTTATATTGTCTTCCAGTTCACAGTGAAGTCTAATATTTCCAAAATCCAAAATGATGATATATTAAACATCAAATATTTGGATATTGTCATTGCCTGCTAAGTTTCATCTTCAGTATCTGTATTTTCAGTAGCACCTACAATTCGTCATGCTGCACCTAGTTACAGGGTTCACAAAGACAAAAAAACCTTAAAAGAAATGTCATGATTTCCACACTTCTGCTGATTTCCATGGAATTTTGGTCCTGGAAATTTGCTGATATTTAGAGTTCTAGAAACATAATGGAAATCAAAAAAAAAAAAAAACTTTATTTTTTTGTAGGTAAATATTTATATTTTAGTAAATACTATTTGTAATTTTTAAATTATTTAAAGCTTCTTCTTTTTTTTTTTTTTTAGATAAACTTTTTTTTTTTATTATTATTTTGCAGTATAAAGCAGAATATGTGTGTAGGGCGTCAGTCATATAAACCTGTTTGGAGAAGCTCTTGCTCTTCAAACACTCTTAAACCGAGAGTGACTTCCATGCAGTACATGGTTCAGACGCCTGTATTAGGGCCTGTACCTCAGTTGATGTACTGTACGCTGTGCTGGTGGCTTTGCTGACACTGGCGATTGTTTTTGTCCTTTAGCTGTGAGCCGTCAGCAGTAATGGGAGCGGAGTGTGGATGTAAGACTTCCTCGCTCTGAAGGCAGCAGCGGGTGGAGGAGATGCTTTGATTATAGCTATTGAACATGCCATTAGTCTGGGGATGGAAGCGGCACACCTTCCTGTTAGTTTGGGGTCAGATGAGGGTAACGGTTTACCTATACAGACACCCCGGTGTGCTCACATAAACATGCATGCTAATAAATGCATGCATAATTACAGTTAGGATGGTTGAGCATAGCCATCCAGCAAATCACAAGGCGATTTGTGAACTTGACCATTTTCTCTTTTATTCATTTTCTTTCAATGTTTTAACCTATTTTCATTTTTATTTATTTATTTTCTTGACTATTTAAAGCTAATAATTAGGGGGAATGTTTTTTTTTTTTTTTTTTTAAAGCATCTTGTAAAGTGTACGTTTTTGCTTATTGGTCTTATATAAATGTAAAAAACTGTCAGCATTATAAATTAGTCCAATTAGTTGTCTTTAAAGTAGGGCTGCATGATTATGACAAAATCATAATTGTCGATTATTCCTTTGAAATTGTAATTGCGATTTATTAATTACGATGATCACACTTTACATTGAATGATGTTTATACCATTGTCTGATGCAACTTTTAGTGCTTTTCTATAGTATTAAGCCTCAAATGTCAAATATACATCGGATTGGTTTCTTTAAATTATAAAAAGTTAAAACATGAATGGTATTATAGTGTTATACTAAAACTAAAATTAATACAATAGAAAAACCCTTTAAGATAACATGTAGAAACAAATTAAAATGCATTATAATGTATAAAATACTGTTATATGTATTGTGTGAAAGTGTGTATCTATCTATACACAAACACACACACACACACACACACACACAAATATGGTTCTGTCTGCTCACACACTCCCTCAAATTATTATTATTGTTAATTATAGAATTTTAATTTTTTATTTATTAATTTTTTGCATTTATTCCAAAGTTTTTGCTTTCACCCAGTGAAGAGAAGGCAGTAGGTTGTGAAAACCCTGTAGACTGGATCACCTCCGAAGCACTCCTGAAGCATTCACGTGACACTAGTGATCCTCAAACACATGTAGTACAAGTTTGGGAGTTCCCATGGCTGGTCGGTTTGTTGTCTCCTTTTATCTCTGCTCCCAAGAGAAGCACTCCTGTGTTTCTCGTACTTAATTGTGTAAATCTGTGGAGGAGGGCTGCTGCCGTCATCACAGTGTGGGAACTGTGTGAATGTATGTGTGTGTGTGTGTGTGTGTGTGTGTGTGTGTGAAGTGGTTTTAGTGCATGTGAACACCTTTGAGGTGGTCTGTGATTCCTTTCCCAGTAATCCCAAATTGGTTCCTTAAAGAGACACTTCTAAACATCACATTAAGATTAATTTAATAAACGTTGCGATTACAATGCGAGTAAATCACTCCCATATGCATCTAAATTTCCATGCTGGACAGCCAAATAATGTTTTTTGTTAGCTATTGGCTAATAAATTGTAAGATTTCACTTTCCAGGTCTCTCATTTTGAACACTTCATCATTTACATTTAATCATTTAGCAGATTCAGCATTTTTAATTGAATTTTATCATGCAAGAAGTTATGTATTTCTCTACGTAACTGGATATTTAACATTGCACTATATTAGTGTGTAACTTTCATTGCCTCTTGAGCTTTTATTTTGGCAGCAGACTGAAGCAAGACATCTGTGTGTAGTTGAATCTGCGCCAACTAGGCATTAGTTCGATTTGTTTAGTAGTTGCCAAAATGTTTGGATTTAAGTTTGTGTTGTAAAGTCAACCTAGAGTTTTCTGCATTGATAATGAGGGAAGCACATTGCACATTTAAAATTAACCGTAGTCAGATCACCTCTTTAGATGGGGTACATGTGGAGTGTTTACATACAGTATTATAAAAGTGCTTTGAGACCCCTAAAGTGTGAAAATGCCATATTGTGAGCCTCACATGTGTATAATAGACTAAAGCCGTCCCATCAGTCTGAACATGCAGATTTTGTGAATTAAAAATTGCATGGGGCTGTAGCGTGATCGAGCTAATCGTGCAGGCCTAGCATGTGTGCTTGTAAGTGGAAGGGGTCTCTTTTGTTTTCTAAATCAGTCACGTTCTTCCGCTGTCTGTCTGACCGCACCAGGCCTGGAGTGCTGGAGGGAAATTACAGGGAAAAAACAAACCATGCACAAAAGAGAACGCAGTGATTTAAGAGGAACAGGGAAAAGAAAGAAGCATAATAAAAACACACACAGAAAAAAAAAAAGGTAAACAGAAAAATTTGTCTATGCATGTTTTATTTAGTAGTGTTATTTATATTTATGTTCTAATCTTGAAACAATATTTTATATACATTATATGTACTATAAAATATTGAACAATATGTATTCAATATTAGATTTTATTTTTTTAGAATGTTTACGTTTATGATTTTTTATACATATATGAATGATGTAAATATATTCTTCATTATTTCTATTATTCAATATTTTAAAAATGTGCATACATGCATTAATATGACTAATTGTTAAAATATTTGTTATATTCTCCATCCAGCTTGTGCATAAAAATACATTGATTGAAACCCAGCAAGTGTGTTTCCGTTGTCCGTCTGATGCTTTCACAGACTGACATCTTGGAAATCCCTAGAAATGACATTGGCTGGAGACGATAGAGGGAATCTATCGAGTGAGCTACATCTTGCTCAACATCTACCTTCCCTGCTGCGTCAAGCTTTTATCTGCTCATTAGTTTGTGCTGCACATATAGCAGCGATCTCCGTGTCTTCAGATGGCACAGTCGAGTGTTATAAAGCTTGTGGGGAGCAGAAATCTGATTCACATCAAAATAAGTCTCGCTCTGATGTGCCCGTGTCTGTGTGTTTTTGTGTGCGGGTCTCGGCGGATTGGCGTCTCGGGCAGAGTGACAGAAGCGTGTGGCTCCGTCATTTAAATTCCTGCGAGCTGCATCCAGCAATTCCTCTTCTCCAGTGGCTCCTCAGCCCTAGACGCTTTTCCATTTTCCCCGATCGACGCAGTCTGGGAATCTGGCTTTCTAATCAGCACGGCCCAGCAGCGTTCCTTATTTATGACCTCGCATCCCAGCTCTCCGTCGGCCCGATCCATCACCTTCATCTGGGCTTTTTTGTCGTCTTCACCCCTGCCTCTTGTGCAGGACCTCTTGTTGTTGTTTGTTGCCTGTCATTTAATTATTCTGCCTGAGAGGAGCTTGGGAAACCAGCTCAATTAAAGTCTTGGGATTGATGAGCCAGTCCTTCTTATCCTGCCATGCTAATAGAATAGCAGCAGCCCGGGCAGACCTAGGAGGACATGCACGAGTGCCTGCTTTTGCCATCTCTCCTCTTCCTGTACTTACAGTAATTGCTTTGACCCCTGCAGTTGCACCCTTCTGGATGTGAAAAAGACTCTCACAGTGGAAGAGATGCTGGTTCAGCTCCTCTGTACCCCTTACTGCCCAGTTTAATTTGAGATTTCATCTTGTGTTTGACAGCACAGGGTATTGCCTTCATATCAGTGGTCCCAAAAAGTGCCACTGTCCAAATGTCATTGCGTTCAATAATTGACCGGTTCAGACATCTGCCAATTCAATTGATGTCTGTTCCCATCAAGTAGAGTAACTGCCAGTGTAGTTTCACTAATGTTTGAGTATAAAGTGTCCTAGTACTTTTTGTCTACATTCGTTTTATTATTTGAAATCTCTATGCATGATTCGTTTAACCCCGGGTTGCTCTTTGGATAAAAGTGTCTCCTAAATGACAAATGACTTACTCTACCTACCCAGTGGCTCAAAGGTGCCATTATTCATATCTCAATATCCCTTCTCAGAATGTATGATTTATATTTCTGCATTTTTAAACCAAACAAGCTGTGCCGCATTCAGAGTTTATGCAACTAGACTAAGTAGTCGCCTGATTGGATGTGATGTATTCCAATCAAAATGCACAAAGTGAGAATAAGCAATTATTTTTGACACATTAATATGAACCGATACGTCTAAGAAAGTCTCAAATGACTACTTATGTTGTAGAGAAACACTATAAATCGGTAACATATCGGTTATTGGCCGATATTAGAGATTTCTGTATGTATCATGTATTTAATATTTAATTGTTAATTATAAACAAAGCCTTCAGATGTCATTAAACATAACAGAAATAGTTGTTTATAAAAAAATATCGGTACTCAAGTTAACTCAACTGATATTAGAGATTTTTGCATGCGTTGTATTTGCTTATGTTGGATATCTAACCGTAAATTATAAACTACTTCTGATATGAGTTGTAATATTAAATAATTATTATATTGTAGGGATGCAAAAGATATCAGTAACATATCGGTTATAAGCCGATATTAGATTTTTCATATATATTTTTTGTATCGGCCAGTATTGGATATTATAATTAAACGTCATTTTTTAATTAAGTGTATTTTTACATTTTGATTGTATTTGCTGTGATTTAAAGCTCAGTTGAAGTTAAAGAAAAAACATTTATTTATTTTAAAAGCCATTTATCGGTTATCGGCATTAATTTGCAAGTAATTATTGTGTACAGTTTAGGCCAGAGTATTTTTTATATCATTGTATCCTTTTTATATCATTTTATCCTTTTTATATCATTTTATCCTTTTAAAACTTTTTACATTGAAATTATTGCTTTCCTAATAAAAGTGACTATAGTCATGTGTTCTAAATGGGTTAGATGTCATGCTCTTTTACTGCAAGTGCAAACAGATCTGACATTCTCAGGTCTCTGATTGTTTGATGAGGTTTTTCCTATAGTGGAAATGTTCTGGTATTGGTTGCATCACTCAGGTTTCTGAACACATTCGCAGTGCTGTGGTTATTTATTTTTTTCATCTCTGTCGTTTGTCTTGAGTGTTAGTGGTGGCAACACATCTTGGCCGGCTGCTTCGTACTAAAAGTTGTTATGAATTGTGGAGCTGAACCTGAGGCTGAGTATGTTGTGTTTGTGCATCTGTAGTTTGCAGGAAGCCTTGCTCTGTGGCACGGGTCACCTGTCAGGGCCTCTGTGGTTGTGTTGTATGTAAAGGACTGGTGGAGTGGCTGGTTATGAAAAACTGTTGAACTGAATGTAATGGGTTATTAAATCGCTTCACTTTAAGAGGAATAGTTTTCTCTACTTCAAATACTCTATTGAATTAGTTTTATCAATTATCATATTTCTCAGCATGTCACAATTTCATAATTTCACGGTTTCATTAGTCTTTTTCAAATTTAAAAAAGCCAAATTTTCAAGCAAACATAATATCATTTAGATCTGTGATTTTAATGGATATTTGTCTAAATCTGGGTTATTATCTAAAACAGTAATAAAATAAAACTAAAACAGTATTAGTAATAATGTCATTACTTGAAATAGAATTAATGGAAATAATAGAATTTCTATTGGTACATTTCCATTTATGCATTTGGCAGATGCTCAAAGTGACTTGCACTGAGCTGAAGATTTTATACATTTTTCAATTCATGTACTTTGTTTTCATTGTTGTTGTTATTAAACTTATAAGCTCCAACGAAATGAGCCAACTAGGAATGTTTATGGTATTAAAAATGAATCACATATATCGTCACACTTAGAAACCAAAGAGTGATGGACGTCTATGAGACTGTAATTTGAACACCTTGTTTTGCTCCAGAGTGAACTAATGCCACATGAGGTCATTGTTTGGCCTGCAGCGAGGTCACACTGAACAGGATCAGAGGCAGAAAGAGACTAATAATGGTTGAAGGATCATGTCTAGCCTGTGCCGCTCTTGCTGAGGTGTGTATCTTTCAGAGGCCAGGACTATCCGTCTCCGTTACGCTCCAGTTTGCTAAGCTCAGCTATGTTTTTCTGTGCTTGAGTGACCAGAGATTTGCACTAATGTACTCTGTTCTCGCTCAATCCTTAACGAAAGTAATCTGATGTTTTGACTATGGGAAGGTGCGAGGGATAAAGGATCGGCCTTCATTTGAACTTAATTAGATAGCAGAGACATTAACAGTTGTGGAAAAGCAAAACAAACGAGCAGCCACCAGAAAACTTAGTGATATTTGCAAAGTGTCTGATCAACCTTGCAGGCTCGGTGAGGTTTGGATTACAAAAATAGGGCACTTTGTTTATACTGGCTCGACATCTTGCACCATTCTTTCTGATGGCTTGCCGTCCAGTGGTCATGATATTCAGTGTTGGATAAAGCAACTTTAGCCATTTTTATTTCTTATTTTTTTCCCAGCAATTGTTATTTAACTCTCAAGCCCAAGGGCAAACTCATTTAATCTGTGGCCTGTTATGAAACAAACTTAGATTGATGTAAAGACCCAAAGCATTGCAATCAAGATAGCATCTTTAAACATTCGCTCACTAAAAAATAAATCATTTCTAATCAATGACTTTATAACCACAAATCTGGATTTTATGTTTCTCTGGTCCTTACACTGGCTTCCAGTTACATTTAGGATTGTTTTTAAAGTACTTTTACTTGTATATAAGTCACTAAATGACCTAGGACTGAAATATATTGCAGATATGCTCACTGAATATAAACCTAACAGAGCACTCAGATCACTAGGATCGAGTCAGTTAGAAATACCAAGGGTTCACACAAAACGAGGAGTTTATTTTTATAATTTTTCTTCATAATTATTTTACTTTGTTTTATGTAAAGCACTTTGAATTACCATTGTGTACGAAATGTGCTATATAAATAAACTTCATAAAACCACTCATGTCTCTTCAGGTTTGACTGTTTAGCGAAAGGCACATTCTGTCATAACAGATTGTCACTCAATTATCTGAAGAGTTTTACATGTATGAATTTATATTCAGCGCTGTGTCTCGGAGTCTCATTGGTGTTCGTGTGAGTGTGTTTGTGTGTGTGTGGGCGTCCTGCCGGTCCCCTTGGTGCCCTGAGGCCCCGGCTGAGAGAGAAACGGAATGAAGAGAGAAAATAGTTTTTTTTTTTTTTTTAGGGATTTCACATTACATTGAGAGTGTAGTGACATAGAGGAGGTCTGGGACCTGGATCCGGCCTTTGAAGGCTAAAGAGATTAATGCTTTCCACAGCTAATGCAAATGACTTTGGCCAAAATAATGAGTGCACAGCAGCAAAATGAGGCAGTTCTGCTCCCTGCCCCATCACAATGGCAAATTCAACTTATTAGGTTGCCTACACCACATCAGATAATGCTAATTGTGTACATTGAAATTTGTTACAATAATTTTTGTGCACTTTTTATTTGAACTTTAGGTTTTCTAAAGACTAGGAAGACTTACTGTCTTGAGTTCATAAGTTTGATCCATTTTGTTGAATCTGTTTGAACTGTTTCAGTTAATTGTTTGAGAATCGTTTCATTGTAATATCGGTGTGTGTGTGTGTGTGTGTATACAAATATTATTGAAAATATATATTTTTTAATGTACAAATTTAAAGAGGTGCTGTCATATAATTAGAATATCATCAAAACGTTTATTTATTTTATTAATTCACTAAAAAAACCCTCTGTGGGGGAGACAAAAAGTGGACTGCAGCTGGAGTCAGTGCTTCAAGAACCACTACACACAGATGTATGCAAGACGTGGGTTTCAGCTTCGCATTCCTTGTGTCGAGCCACTCTTGAACAACACACAGCATCAGAAGCGTCTCGCTTCATAAAGGACTGGACTTCTGCTGAGTGGTCCAAAGTTATGTTCTCTGATGAAAGTAAATTTAGCATTTCCTTTGGATATCAGGGTCCTAGAGTCTGGAGGAAGAGAAGAGAGGCACACAATCCACGTTGCTTGAGGTCCAGTGTAAAGTTTCCACAGTCAGTGATGGTTTGGGGTGCCAATGTAATATACAGAGATTTTGTGTCATACAAAGCTATCAGAGGAGCAGTACTCAAAGGAATGAAATCTAGACTGTGTGTGTGGATACAGACGTTAGCAGAAGGCTGCTCTCTGCTGCAGATCACACAGACTTCATGCTCCCTGCGGCAACAGATGGATGTTGCTTGAGGGAACGTGGCTCATCACGCAGCTCATGAGCGACGAGGCAGTCGCAGGCCATGGATCGGACCCTTCGGGGGCCCATGGGCCCCGGCTATAGTGTCCCAGCTGCCCTGTGCTGTGGCCATGTGTTGCAGGAGCAAGGACAGATGAAGAGACGCGTGTCCTTTCTAGGACTGCCCTCGGCTCACAGACAGCATCCAGTCTGACAATCACTGCTGCCAGGGGCTTTTTCGTTTTATTAAAGGATAAAAAATAGAGAAAGCTGTTCTTTTTTTCTCACTTATTCAGTGTTCAGCCTCTTCAGCCGTCCGTCTGAGTAGGGCAATTTATATGAAGTATTTATGTATGCAGTTATTTTGCTGATGCAAAATTGTGATTTTAATTTTAAAGTAGAAAAAAACTGCAAAAACCATATTGAATATATAAACTGCATTTAATTTTGAAAATGTAAAAAAGGTTGTATATTATTACAAATAATATCTGGAAAATAATTTATATTAAATTATAGTAAAAATATTATTTAATAATATTATTATACAAATACTTAAATGTCAAAATATGTAAAATATCATCAGTCTATATATGTAAAATAATATTATTTTTATATATATATTTTAAAAGCTGTAGCTCATTTATATTAATAATGGCCAGTCTGTGTAATTATAATCCATTATGATTGTTTTTGGTGCGTGAAGCCTTGACTAACTTTCTAAATGGACATCAGGGGGAAAATAAGATGCTTTAAAGTGTAAATATGTCCTCTTAACCCTCATTATGCTAATGGTTCCTCCATTCATACTGCTGAGGGAGGGAGCTGTTTAATATTCAGTGTTTCTTCCACTTTAGCAGACGTGTGTGTGTGTGTGTGTGTGCAGAAGAATAAGAAAATGTTTATTTCATGTCATCACTTGCTCACATGTGGTTGTCCTTAAACGCCTGCGACAGTCTTTTACTTTTATTCAGATCTGCACAATTAGGTTCAGAGTTGTGGCCTAGCACTTCGCATGAGTAGTAATTTTCGGCAAGCTTTATGGCTATTATTCATCAACGGTACACAGAATGCAACCATACTAAATCATATCTTTAGCATTCGCAATTAGAAGTCACGATCAATACCGCACACACAAACTTGTGAGTCAAGGCTAAAAGTCCCCAGTTTCTCACTTTTCTGGGTGATGGTCATCTGCATAAATTACATTCTTCTGACACGAACGTACCGTGAATCTCTGGACAAACTGGTAGTTGCTTTTAGCATCCGTTTGCTCTTTGAAACATCCACCAGGAAGCTTTTGTGTTTCTTGTTGCTTCAAATGAAAAACAACTTTCATCATTCTTATTCTTATTTATAGTCATCCTAAGAAGTATTTGGTTGCATTAGTCACACGTGATGTCACAAAATATATAAAATATTACAAAAAATAAAAAAAAATAAAACCATGCTACAGAATAATATAACATATAATTTTGCAAAGTATGTAGTTCTATAAAATAAATAATTTTAACATTAAATATACGTGTATACATTTTTATTTTTTGTAAAGAAATCTAATACTTATGTTCAGCAAGGACGCATTAAATTGATCAAAAGTAGCACTAAAGACAATATAAAATGTTGTCAAATAAATGCTGTTCTACTGAACTTTGCATTCATAAAAACATATTGAAAAAGTGTAAGTTTTCACTTTCCAGGACAACTGCTTTAAAAAATCAGGTGTATTTAATGTTAAAATGTATTAAATAGAAGAAATATTTTAAATAATTATAATATTGTTATATTGATATACAATGTTGTTTTTCTGTGTCTTTGTTCATATAACTGCCTTTGAGCATTAGTGATTTTTTTCAAGAGAAGCATGTATATGTATATGTGTATATATATGTGATATGCCACATTTAAGAAAAATAAATTAATATTTAATTATTATTTGATAATGCAAAGACCTTCGAGCATTTTAAGCGTCTTAAGTGTTCGAATACTCTCGGAGGCCACCATACATCAGATTTTTAAGTATATCAGTTATTTCTTCAGGTATGTTCTTCCTCCGCTCAGTGTGATTTTTTTTTTTTTTTTGTGTGTGTGTTTTGGTCCCAGCATCTCTTGCAGTGCCCTTTCATGTGTTATTGTTTCCATCGAGAGCTTTCGTTCCACCCACGTGTAGCGTGCCTCACCCGCTCTGTGCGATTGGCTTGTAGTTTGAGAGTCGTTGTCAGGTTTCCAGCTCGGGAAGGCTTTGCCGTCCGCTGTCACATTCCTAAAGGGTGGTGGGGTGATTCTGGCCTGCTCTGCTCTGGCTTTTCATAAGATGGTTTTTCAGCACTGCTGTGTCATAGAAATGTGTTTATTGTTGAAGTGGTGGCGAGCATCGAGGGAGCCCTGGCTTTCAATCCCTTCGCTTTCATCCTGTAGTTCACATGGAGTTTTCTCGAGAAAACTTCACACTCGCTCAACCTGTTCGCCACCTTTGCAGCTCTGTTTCAAAATGCGTCTAGACATGTTTATGAGTCTTTGCGTGAGTTATTGTGTGTACGTGTTCTGCAGGCTTTCCTAGCTTGAGGAATCTCGCTGAAAGGAGAGACGTGCTCATCTATATATACCCCGTGTGTTAAATTAGACAAGCGCTCTGCATTCTTTACCTTTCCCCACCCGTGAAAACAGAGCGAGACGGTTGTTGCTCAACTCTTTGAGTCCATGACGAAGGTTCAGAGATGTTGTACAGCCGTAGATTGCAGCAGCGATGGCTCGTCTTTGTGTTGTTCCTCCAGACAGCTGCTTCTGGATTACTTTGCTACTTGCAAATCTTGCATCAGATGTTACTTGCTTTTTCAATATTTGCATAATTTTCCAGATGATAAATAGAAAAAAAAAAAAAAAAACCCCACATGAATCTGATTCAGATGAGTCATTAGAGAAGGAGTCTGCTCTGGCATTTGGCTCAGTGTCTTCTTATTCATGGAGGAACAGCCAGACACTAGCATGTGTGTTCGTGTGTTTGTGATACTGTGTGAAACGACCTTCCACCATGTTCAATCCTGCACCATGTTGTCGGGCAGTTTCTGATGGCCGTCTCAATGCTAGGGATGATAATTATAAAATGACAATTTGGACTAGGACTGCACGATTTCTATCGAAATATTGCAAATGTAAATAACGCGATATGGATATCGCAATGGCATGCGATATCTGAATCATTTTAATAATAGGCTAATTAAATCAAAAGGTTGCTAAAGGTCAAAGTTTTAGGTCGATGCATAAAGCAGAGAATTGCGTGATGTTAAAAAGAGTTAAGTGCAGTAAGTTGCAGAAAACAACTTCGTCGTCTCGTCTTGCTGTCTGACACGCGTCTGTCTTAAAGGGACAGCAGCCTGTAGATACGTGTTGCTGAATATGTCACTAATCTTAATCAAGCAACAAAACACAGCTTTAATGAAGATTAGTCTAAATTTAATTCATACAGTGAACACTATGCAGTGTTATTTTACACTGAATTATGTTTCTGTACCTGAATATTAGTTTTTGTCTGTGCTTGTAATTTGTGTCCTTGTTCTTTTCTTTCTTTCTTTCTTTCTTTTTATACTGTGTTTACTTGTTTAATCATATTTATCATTTTAATTTTAAAATATTTGAAAATTGTTTTAATTGATTTTACACTTGTCAATATCGCATCGCATATTGAATATTGCATAATTTAACAAGGTATAGCATTTTTCTTCAATATCACACAGCCCTAAAATTTTTTCAGTGTTACGTTTTTTTTTTAATCATTATTTTTAAGAGCGGCTATATTGAGTGGAAAACCAATTAATTTTATCTCAGACCTTGCATGCATGCGTTTTCTTGTCACACTGCGAGCTTAGAGAAATTTCTTCTATGAAAACTAGCAAGGTGGCTGAGCGAATTTACTAGGGTTAGAGGAAATGAAGGGGAACTGAAGTTTTCCTTGACATTTTCCCTTAACTAATAAAATAGTGTACAGTTCTGCTTAGTTAACAGGAGTAACCATTGTAATCACTCTAGTTCTGCTTGTACAAAAGCTCCACCTACTGTCAGAGAGTGAATTTGCATTTTCATTGAGCCCGTCTTCTGTTTTTGTTGCCGTCATATTTCATTCATTTTTTTGTATATTTCAACCATTTGATAGAAAATACTAATATTTCTGATAAAATTTTATCTAGAATTATTTGAGTTTGTAATTAATAGATTGAGTATTTTAAATGGATCACATAAGCACACAAGGATTTTCTCTCTTCTAAAGGTTGCTTACTTTTAGACTAGTCAGTTACAAAATTTCCGTCAGAGAAATTCGTCGTAGTGCACATCCCTGTTACCATGTAATGACACGATACTGTAATTTCCAAATTTGATGCGACACCTTGAGAAACATCTGTATTTGATACCATTTTTGATACCTCGGAGGTAAAACTGCCACAATATTGAGTGTTAGTTTTTGATTTCTTTATTGAAAGATAAATGCATTAAGGATAGAAATGACAAGGTATGTGTATATGAGGTTTTTTTATTTAATAAAAACAACTTGAAGGTGGAAAAACCTTCTACTGTACACTGCATACGTTTACTTAATTTCTTTAGATTATCTTTTCAATTTTTACCCAAAATAGGGTGGTGTGAGCATCTCGGAGCACTATAATCACATGTAGTGAAATTTTTCATTCATACAGGAAGCCAGAGGGCGCCATTGTGGCACCAATTCAATTATACCTCACAAAAGTAATGTAACTTATAACGTTCAATGTGTTGGTACTGCAAAAATAAATAAATAAATAAAACTGTATTGAAACCATTTTAGACGTTGTTTGATCTGAATTGCACTTGTCGCCTTCTGATGGGTGAAGCGTACTGAAGCATACAGCTCTTTACTTACAGCAGACTGCTGAAGAAAATGCTTTAGACTGATGTATAGTGATTATGAACATGCGGCGTGGTTGTTAAACGGTTAATAACAGGTTGGTTGGAATTCGTATATGAATATGCAAAACTACATATTTTAACATAGTGGGTTATTTTAATTGAACTTATTTTAGCTTTTTAACTTTATCGTGTGGGTTGTCTGAACGCTGAGCCAGACATCAATCAAAAATCCTTCTTAAGATGTATTTGCTTAAAAATGTTAAATAAATAAATACATTTCAGTTTTTGTAATAAAACCTGTGAATATATTTATGTATTTATTTATTTATGCCAAACAAGTTTGTGATCATATCAATATGACTATAAATAATAATAATACATATTACTACTACTATTAATAAAATTAAAAATAAAAGTTATATTGTAAAACTTTAGAAAAAGAAAAGCATTTAAGTAAAGTTATTTTTTTATTAACTAGATATACTACTATTGTAAAACTTCACATTAAAACAAAGTGCATATTTAAGAAAAATATAATAACAATAATTATTTTTATTACACTTAGTATTATACTTATTATAATCAGATTTCACGTCTAAATGTTTGTTTTTCCTCACCATGTGTTTGAGCTGATGAGCAGCTCTTGCTGTTTTCAACGTGCCAGCCAAGTTTGTAATCCCAGAGCACTGGGTCGATCCACACACACACACACACACACACACACACACTGTTAACTAGTCAACACATGTGCATGAGACGAGAGTACTACGCAGGCTTTGCCTTTGTAAACAACACAGAGGCGAGCAATGTTTGCAGACCGGTTTCTTATTTTTCCGCTGCTTCCCCTCCAGTTGCTTTATTTTGTTTTGTTTTGATGTTTCTACTTTTTATCGACATTATAAAGGGGAGGATTGGTTTGGTACAGGTTTATGAACGACTCTGGTTTTGTCTCAGGGATTTTGCGAGTCTGTTTCGTGCATTAAAACACTCTGAATGTTCATTTAAGTGACATTAGAGGCGTTCAAGATAGAATCATATGATAAATTGTATAAACAGATTCGTATTAGACTTATTTACGTAACATAATCATTTTAGTGTTTCTGTGGGGATGGTCATCAGAGACGATTGTACTCTAATCATAAAATCTGATAATAATCATGCTCGGTGTTATGATTAAGCAACTTTATTGCTGTAATAACTGAATGGCTGTTTCAATTTCTTGTAACCGCTCGTTTAAAACGGCCGGATGAAAGATGGAGTCTGTTATGAAATGACACAATTTAATTCTGCATCTCAAACCAAGAATGGATTGAAAGGAGAATTACTCACTACGTTATGGTTATTGATGTTTGTTTCGTGCACTAGGTTTTCCAGGAATCTGCCCACATTTCACAAGACGTGCAGTTGGCAGATCCCCACACAAATGAGCTAAATCACTCAAGCATTTGTGTTTAGTTGCTCCGAGCAGATATTAACCCCGTCACCCGATGCTGACCTCCCTCTGATGCATGCACAAGTACATTCATCTCGTACAAACTCTGTTATGCAATCGTGACGGAGAGAGAGACTGTGCAAGATGTTGCAATTCAACTATTTGGTTTTCAATCACTGTGTTGAAACTAGTGATGGATATGTCACTCCTGCAGTTTTGGGATGGGTTTTTTAGGGAATGAGATTCAAAAAGTGACAAAAGATCAGTTCAAAAATATTAATAAAATAAATTACAAATAAAAACTTAACAAAAACAAAAATAAAATAATAAATTAATTAAACAAGAAAAATTATATAGCAAATTTAATTGTAAATAAATTAAAATATTAAACAAAATAATATTGTAAAATAAATTGAGTGTTTAACAATAATAATAAGGGTTTTATATTACAAATATAAAATTACAAATGTATGAATTGATTTCAAGTTCAAACTAAAATGACAAACAAAAAGTAATAAAAATGGCAAAAGCATACAACAAAATTACTAAAAATAAAATCAAAATATAAAATCAAAATAATGATATACTGTAATAGCAAATGGTGCTGAAACAAGCATCTGTTTTATAAAATTACAAAACTGAAATGAAACTGATTTGAGATGCTCTACATATTACGTAAAAGTAATTAATACTTTTTTTAAATAGATATTACTATTTTTGATAGATTAAAATTAACCATCTTGGGTTAATTTTTATCGCAATGCATTCTGGGATTGTCTTCTCTTTGACAAATGCATGCAGCGCGTTGCATCATCATATATCTTACACCTGACATCAGCATAATGTTTCTTCTGGAACATCTTTCCTGTCAGGAGCGCACACACGCTGCCTTAAAATACTGGTTATGCATTGTTTTATAATGTATGTAAATATGATGCATTTATATCATGCTACAGACATGGAGTTGGCAAGGACATTTCATCAAAAGCCTACCGCAAACCATGTCAAACTGAAGACTGAATGTCTCTGTGGTGTTGTTTTCCCAGCATGCATTGCTGTTGTGTGTTATGAGTGCACAGCTCATTTAGCTTGATTAGTCTGGCACACGTTTCGACTGTCCTGAGCAGCTGTTCTCTCCGCAGTCTGCAGGGTGTGATGGGAAATGTGTGTGTCGGTTGAACGATCCTTTTATGTACGGTTGACAAAAATAAAATGATTCAGACTCCCAGAAAGATTCAGTGAAAATGTGATTCAGTCTGAAATCACAGGAGGAGGGTCTTCTAAATCACTGGCAGAAGTGCTGTAATCTTTGACTAAACCTGCGGAGGAGGAAGTTGGCTCATTTTGAGCAGATTTTACACTGCTGTGACCAAGCAAGGTCCCACTCCACCTGCTTGAAACGGGAAATCATTGCACATCAACAATCCTGAGGATTTCTCCATCTTAACAAGTCATTTCTGTCAGGAAGAATTATTGCATGATGCTGCATCCACACCGATAAATATCTTTTTAAAGAGCAAGGTTTAACAGAGTTTTTGACAGTAAATGATTGTATGCAAAGTGTCTAAATCTTTCTGCTATCAAATCTGTCTCAGATGACAGCATTTGTCCAGCAGAGGGCATGATTTTCCTTTTTATCTGGCTCCTAATCCGATTGGGAAAACCAAAAACAGATCAACAAGATAGTAAAACCTCTCTGAATCCCTTATGTGCATGTTCTATCTTTTATTAATGTATCTAATTGTATTACTCTGTTTAGCTACAAATGAACGCATTGCTGTTTTAAAATGTTTAAATCCATTCAAAATGTAATTCCATTGGAAATCAGTGATGAAAATATAAAAATATTAATATATGCACTTCATTTCCCAGAATGCATTAGAATTTAAACTATTTTTATGTATATGATATCTGGCTTTATCAGGACCGCATTTAAAGTTTTTCTGCATTAGTTTTCAAATAAATAATTAAAAAAAATAATTTTCAATTATTAAATTCTTTAAAACATGATGATGATTATATATTATAAAATAGTATTTTAAATTATTTTATTAATTATATTTAAACGTTTGTCATAAATATAATAAATGTATGTTTAATGTAAACAAATCTTTTTATTCTGAGTTATAAAAAAAATTATTTGGAGTTTATTTGAATTTTAATTCACTTTAATTGACCTAATTCTACTACATTAAAATACATTCAAAATGCAATTTGGCATCATTTTTGTTTGTTTCACCTTGTTATAACCAAATCAACATCAATGAAAAATCAATGATTCATTTAGCCACTTAATTTTTCAGAATGCATTACATTTAAAACTGTATTTAAGAATATAATATAAAATGTGTACCTTAGATATCTAACTCTTTAGATTTGCATTGAAACCCAAGACCTAAATATCATAGAAAGCACCTCAAAACTGCATACAAGCAACCTGACAGCACTATCCTCGTGTGATGGTCATGGAAACACAACTCACATGTTCTTGTCAGCTGTATTTGTACATGTGAATGTGTCACATGACTGCGGTGAGATCTGCGTGTCCAGATGAGGGCAGTGTTGATCTGATGCGATGCTGATTTGAGTCTCACCTTCCTCTCAGGACTCATGCACTAACCAAACGCTCTCTGTGTTTCTCTCTTTCACATGTCCATCCCGACCGCGTCGTCATCCGAGCAGGTAAGATTCTCAATCTGTTATTTTATCCATGAGACTGATTATGAATCAGTCTGTTTGTATGACAGCAGTGTGATGTGATGAACAGGCTAGTGTGTGTTTAATGCTCTGGGGTTGTAGATACAGCGGAAAACAGAGGCTTTGGATCATCAGGATTGTTTTTGAGAGCACATCTGTTTTTTGTGTGTATTTTTGTGCCTTAACACCTTGATTTTATGAGCTCTGACTGTCTGACAGCTAGTACGGCTGGTCTGGGACTTGTTGACGTGTTAGTGTGGGTAGTAAGAGCTTCAATTGTTGCTGTAATATAGGGTTTGAATGGGTGTGATTACTATTTACATGAGATGTAATGATTCACTTGCATAGAGAATATTACAAAAGGACCATGTTCTGCACTTTTGGAGCATTTCCCCACCAAAAAAGAATAATTAGATCATCATTTGTTGTTTAAAAACTCAAAATGATAATTTTTACTTGAGACATTTTGAAGAAATTAGTGGAAATGAATGAGACGATATTTTCATTTTTGGGTGAACTGTCACTTTAAAGTCCATTTGTAATTTGTTTTAGTCTTAATTTAGTTTTATGTGATGATTTTTCAATTCTCTGGTTAGTCTTTGGATATAAACATGCCAGTTTTGCTGTTGCATATTTAAGATTTCTATATTTAAACAGGCCCACCGCAGTCATAGAGAACCTAGAATTAGGAAAGCAATTTTCAGGTCTGGAGAAGTCATGGAAATTTCTATGGTGAAAAGACACTTTTAATTTTTTTTTATAGCCAGTTTTCTGGTTTCTCTCAAATATTTCAACAGCTAGATGTTGTTCTTCTGAAAAGCCAAATTTTGCAAGCCATTTTGTGGGTGAATTGTTGAGTCGGTTCTTTTCAGTGAATCTGTGCTTTTCAGTGAATCTGTTCTTTTGAATTGGTTCTTTTCAGTGAATCTGTTCATTTGAGTTGGTTCTTTTCAGTGAATCTGTTCATTTGAGTTGGTTCTTTTCAGTGAATCTGTGCTTTTCAGTGAATCTGTTCTTTTGAATTGGTTCTTTTCAGTGAATCTGTTCTTTTCAGTGAATCTGTTCATTTGAGTTGGTTCTTTTCAGTGAATCTGTTCATTTGAGTTGGTTCTTTTCAGTGAATCTGTTCATTTGAGTTGGTTCTTTTCAGTGAATCTGTTCTTTTCAGTGAATCTGTTCCTTTGAGTCGGTTCTTTTCAGTGAATCTGTTCTTTTGAATTGGTTCTTTTCAGTGAATCTGTTCATTTGAGTTGGTTCTTTTCAGTGAATCTGTTCATTTGAGTTGGTTCTTTTCAGTGAATCTGTTCATTTGAGTTGGTTCTTTTCAGTGAATCTGTTCATTTGATTTGGTTCTTTTCAGTGAATCTGTTCCTTTGAGTCTGTTCTTTTCAGTGAATCTGTTCTTTTGAGTAGGTTCTTTTCAGTGAATCTGTTCTTTTCTGTGAATCTGTTCTTTTGAGTTGGTTCTTTTCAGTGAATCTGTTATTTTCAGTGAATCTGTTCTTTTCAGTGAATCTGTTCTTTTGAGTTGGTTCTTTTCAGTGAACCTATTCTTTTGAGTTGGTTCTTTTCAGTGAATCTGTTCTTTTCAGTGAATATGTTCTTTTCAATGAATCTGTTCTTTTGAGTCGGTTCATTTCAGTGAATCTGAATGATTTGAATGATTAACAAATCAGTTGGAATCAGAATAGTTGTTAGAAATCTTTATCCAGTAATTACAAATTAATGGAAATGACACAATTGGAATCAATCTCTTCTGTTCAATGAATCAAAGATGTATTTGTGAATCACTCTGAATCAAAATATTTATTATCCAGCAGTCACAAATGAATAATTAATCTGTAAATATAAATGATGCATTTACAAATAAGTCTGAATCGAAACATCTAAACTATTCAACAATCACAGTTGAAAAAAAAAGTCACTTTGGGAATTCAGCATTCAAAGTTTTTTCCACGAATCTGAATGATTCATTAACGAATCAGTATGAATCAGAATGATTGTAAAAAATCCTAATTCAGTAATCCCAAATGAATAGAAACCTTACAATAGGAATGCACGGTTCTTTTAAGTGAATCTGAATGATTTATCATTGAATCAGTCTGAATCAGAATGGTTGTCAAATATCCTATTATCACAAATGAATGGAAATGTCAGAATGCTTATTCATCACTCAATAAGTCGGTTCTTTTCAGAGAATCATTAGCTAATCAGTCTGAATCAGAATGGTTGTTAAAAATCCTTATCCAGTAAATACAACTGATTCATTAGCAAATCGATCTGAATCAGGATGGTTGTCAAAAATTCTTATCCGCCAAATCACAAATGAATAGAAAAGTCACTTTGGAAATGCGTCACTTATAGATAATCTGCTGTTTTATGATTAGGTAACGTCTACTAGTGTCGCTCACAGCGTAGTTCATCAGTTTTGCATTGTGAATGCTACAGTACGTCTGCGTAATACATTGACTAGTTCAAAAGGGCAAGAAAAATGCTTTTTCGGATATAACTAATAACCCTGTGCTGGTAAGGTCATAGCTTCTCAGTGCACAGTTCAGTTATCCAGAGGTCGTGACCTCAGGCAGGTTCCCTGGTTAGTGTATGTAAGGTGAATCAGTGCTGCGGTGATGGAGCGCTTCCTTCCTCTCCAGCCGTTTGTTGTGTAATACTGCTGCAGGAAGATGATAGATGCTGCTTGAGCGAGTGTGTGTGTGTGTGTGTGTGTGTGTGTGTGTGTGGCCCGATCGACTGATAGCCACCAGAGACACTGTCTGGAGTTCAAACAGCAGTTTAAGGCATGAAAGACATTCAGAGGTATAGAAAAATGTATTACTGTAAGTGTGTGAGTGTGTGTGTGAGATGAATGGTCACCATGGCAATAAGGCAGCTGCAGATTCACATGATGACGTTTGTCGATGTTTGTGTCTCAACAGAGATAACTCTTATAACACGGCAGGAGCTGATAATTGTGTTTGCAAAATAACAGTTTTGTGATTTATCTATTTATTTTACATTACCTCTGCAGTGTTGTGTGCAATTACAGCAATTATGAGACGACAGAAGTTTCACTGTGATCGCTTCACTTTCTCTCGAGTCAGAACCGAGTCTGTTTCTATGGCAGCACATAATGGCTAAATACTATATTACTATGTTAAGTTGAATCCACTGCGATTTTTACTGAATTTTGTTTTACCATTTATAATTACAATAATAAAGGCTGGTCCTCTTTGACTTCCATAGTGTTTTTTTTTTTTCATACTTTGGAAGTCAATGATGACTAACAACTCAAGGTGATACATATTAGGTTATTTTTTATTTATTTTTGCTTTCCGGCCAGTGTGTCTCCAATTTTTTCTGCTTTTAACTTTCTCATAAGCACCCTGTTTCCTAAACGAGCACCAACTGCCTCATGCCATCCAGACCAACAGAGTAAACAAGATAACATTATATTCAACAAACTCATCACACGCTTTAATGAGTTGGATGACACAGGCCTGAGGAGTTGCAGTTCGTTGAGCAGTAGATAGGGGGCGCTGTTGTGATCTCGTCAGTTGTTCATCTGAATGTGTGCATGTGAAGAATCCAGAGACTCTGTCACATCTGGCCATGAATGCACATGTGTTTGGAGGGCTCTTCTCGAACTCACCCATGATTCTCGCTCTCTTTGTCATCAATCTGTGCCCCAGTTTCAGAGAGTTTAGCTTTAGCTCGCAGCTCCATACTGAGCCCAGGGCCAGTGCTGTGGGACCAGCAGAACTGGAGCAGGACAGGTCAGAGCCGCGGGCACAAACACATACACGCTCGCTCACTCATGCAAATACACGCGCTGATTTAAATAACGAATCCATGTGCTGTTCACAGCTCAATCCAGAGTGCCACAGTGTCTGCTAAAGCCTCAGTCTTGACTACTGACGATCTGAGATATCTTAAAGAGTCAGCAATGTCTGCAAAAAGTGGACGTACACATGAAAACAGGGTATAAAACACAAAATAGGAGTCAAATTTGGCTTTGGTAAATAATTAAAATGGCTGTCTGGTAACTTTTTAAAAATGGCAGTTGGATATTATTGCACTATGTTTTACAAGAAAATACTATTTTGGTTGTTTTACTTCAAAATGTCATGTTTAATTGAATGTCCTATTGAAGTTTCTTCATAATTAGTTATTATTAGCCATTTATGAGTGAAAGTAGTTTTTAAGTAATTGTTCTATTAGTACACCAAAAGAAAAAAAATGAAGTCATTTATTTATTGTCTCTATTACAAAATTAATGTAGCTATTTTTTATTATTGTATAATAGTAAAGAAAGGAAACAAATGATTAACATTTTATATTTTCACCTTTGTTGTCGTCATTAACAAATTCAGACATTTTGAATATTTTTATAATGTTTTATAATATATATATATATTTATCATATTATATTATATCATGCCATATAAAAAAATAAAACAAATTATCTAAAATAATAATGAATTTATTTCTATTTATTAAGATTTATTATTTTAGATTATCATTACCTGTCATCATCCTAACCAAATTCAGAATTATTATTGTATTATATTATATGAGATTGTATTATTATTATTATATATATTGATTTAAATCTAACTGGTGTTTATATATATATATATATATATATATATATATATATATATATATATATATATATATATATATATATATATATATATATATATATATATATATAAAATATAGCTCTGTTAACCTCATGTTGAATAAAAACTTAATTTTAGACCATGCATATATGATTGTATGGTGCACGTGTATGAAACACTAGTTCTTGGTGTAATTGTACCTAATGCTCTGAGCATGCTCAGTTAAAAGCCAGCAAGAGAGTGAGATCAGCCGCTGCAGCAGCTGTGTGAGAGCAACATCTCTCTCTCTCTCTCTCTCTCTCTCTCTCTGTCATTGCTTGTGGAGAAACGTCAGGGAACAGAAGTGTTGATGGTTTGTCATGGATGAGGGCCAGTGAAGGCAGTTTAGACATACATACACACTCTCTCTCTCTTACACACACACACACACACACACACACATGAGTGTGTTGTGTAAGTTACACCGATCTCTGCTGGATTTATCCTGAAGTGCTCATGTACGGTAAGTGTGTATGCATATATAAATGTGTGTGTCTTTACCTGTATCTCATCATAATCAATTTCACAATTCTATTTGAGTTGTTTAATGCTGCTGGCATCTTATTTTGCATGCTGTATTTTGGCTTTACAGCTCTGTGTGTTTGCCTGGCTGAGCTTTTGGATAGAGGAAAAATATTTTTGGTCACTGTCGATATAAAATGTCTCTCTTTATCTGTAACTGAGACTCTGAGGAGGGCAGAAGCACGGAGTGATGTAGAACTTTCACAGGCTTATGGATTACCAGGATACATGCATAAAGGAGTTTCTTTTATTCAATAGTGCTGCCGTTGCTTTTTAAGCCATGCTCTTGAAACTCCACACACCTCCTGCAAGCAGAATCAGTCTAGAGAGAAAGATCCATCAACCCTGGAATGAGGATACTGAAGCGCTGACTGTGCTCCCAATAGCATACTTGCATACTACCATACTATATTATGATAGCATACCTGCATACTTTGAACCATACTACAAGATTTTGCCAGTAGGTACAGTAAGGCCAGGTTTGTCAGATGAGAGCCGGGTACTACTTCCCCACAATGCAATGCTCTTTTTTTTCTGAATTGGGCTGTCAAACTTATAATAAATAATTTAAATGATTTAAAATGTATGATGATCTATATAATATGTTGATGATCCCATCAAGTTTTTTTTATTTAAATTAATAATTCCATTATTTAATTTACAAATTAATATTCAATTTATTGGTGTTTGTTGTTGTTGTTATTATTTAATTTGTAATGAATTAATGAATCATTTATTATTATTATTATTATTATAATTATGTAATACAAATATGAATTGGGCAGGCATTTACAAAAATGATTATCCATTTTAAATTAATAAATTAGTCATTTAACTTTAAATTATTCTATTTATTGTTTTTGTAATTATTATTGTTGTTGTTTTTTAATAAAATGTGAAATAAATTGGGATGGCATTTTTTGAAATAATGAATTTAAAAGAATTTTAATGAATAATGTAATTTACCATTATTATTAAATAAAAGAAATATATATTTTGCATCAAAAATTATGAATATAAATTATTAATTAAATGTTTTATTATTAAACTGCTATTTATTTAATGTATTATTATTACAATTATTGTTACAAATGTGAAATAATCATATTTTACAGTTATGTAGCATGATACCATCCAATATGTTTATTGATGCAAAATGCTTAATATACATGTTGCGTACTGTTAAAATGTATTGTTTATACTGTGCAGTACACGATTATCTAGTGTTCTGTTGCATACGTAACCATACATAACGACATACATGCATCTCATTGTGATCATTTCCCAGCATGCATCAGCCTTCAGTGAGTCTGTGAAGCCCTCCAGGGTCTTTCATTCTTGACTGTATAGAGACCCCTGTGCTGTTCAGCAGTGACTCACAGTAAGACTTCAGTGTGAGTAACATGCACATGCACTAAAACAGGAAAAGTGCATGTGAAAAGCACCGGCACGTACTTAAAGTCACAGAGACGTGAGGTTTGCAGTTTATCATTATATAACATCTGAAACCAGTCCAACGCCCGATCTTCCTCTGTTCTCCCAGACGAAATCTCTCCCTATCTCACCAATCCCTTTCAGAAGATATTCAGCACACGTTACATAGCCTGAGGGACTTTTAGGTTTTAAACACTAGCTTCTCTTTGCCTAGTTTCCTAAATCTGACTAATTATAAGATCTAGCGACCTGTTGCACAAAGAAAACACCTATTGAGAAGGAAATAACAAGCCGTGTGTTAGTCCGAGGCAGTCGTCCTGCTCCACGGTGAATTGCAGCCCACTGCTTTGTAAAGCGATGAACGCGTGCAACTGTCCGAGTCGTAGGAAGAAGCTGCTAATGAGACGCCTTGTCAGATCATTATTAAATAAAAAAGGTGTTTGGGAGACGCTGAGCTCATTCTGTCTCTCTGGAGGCTCACACTAAACTGCTGTTTGCTCTGGAGCTAAAAAAGTGTGATAGAAATCAGGCCAGATATAGTGTGTAAGGCTTGTTATTCTTGTTTGAGGAGGAATAATGTCACCTGCATCATATTGGGGGCTGAAGGCTTGGCAGAGAACAGCATGAACCCAATATTATTTTCGTTATTCTGATATTTAAAACCTAAAAGTAGAAGAGGAGATTGTTCCAGAGAGATAATGATGCCTGTCACAAACCCTAAAACGTGGGCAAAAACATGCTGGAGTTACCCATGTGCACCGGGATTATTAGTTTTTCACTTGTTATTGTATTTCTTTTTTACATTTATATTTGATTTAATTAAAGTTATTTTTTGTGCTTTATTTATTTTTCTTTTTATATATGAAAAATCAGTGACCATTTAACATTTTGCTTGACAAAACTTAATTTATATTTTTTTTAAATCGCACTTCATTTTGCATTTACAACATTTGCAATTCTTTTTTAAAGTTTACTACTACAGTTCAAATTGACAGTTGATTTTTTTTTTATTATTACGTCTTATTATTAATATTATTGTTGTTATTATTATTGTAGTAAAATTTCTTTGAATTTTATTTAATCTTAATTCTACTTCCTGTTTGCTTTCCTGTTGAATCCATCCATCCATCCATCCATCATTTTTTTTAAATTCAGCAGTTGAACTGGAGTTTAAAAAACAGCCCTGGTCCCATCATGCAATTATGAACGGATAGTGTTTTCATGAGTTTGAACTCCCAGGTGCTTTTCTTTTAAGCATGCATGTCTTTAAAATGTCTTTAAATATCCCGAAACATCCACTTGCCTCCCTGCCTTGATCCCAAGGGATGCCAGACTTAGCCTAACATGGGCATTTCAGAGCTTGCTTCACTGTCTTTCATTTTTTCCGCTACTCGTCCATATTCTCCTCTCTGTCAGAGGGTTTTAGCGCATTAGGGGTGGTATGTAGCCATTCGCACCCCTGTCAGACGGTCTGAAAGCCTCAGTGGGACGTAGAGTGTGGGAGAGCAAAGGCAAGGTGAGCACAGCACTCGCATCGCAATCCTCTGCTGGTTTCTTGCTTTGTTTCTTTCCCTCTTATCAGCGATAAAAGCTCAAAGAGACAAAACTCACGCAGAGTTCATATATTTCCCCAGAGCCCGAGGGAGAACAGCGCTTCCCTCGCCAACAACAAAGGCATCGAACAGCGGCATCTTTGCAGACACATCGTTTAAAATCACATCCATTAATTGAGCCGTTGAGGGAGATGTTGCATGTCTTCAAGGATTTGCATAAGTAAAGGGGAACTTTTTGATTTCGGGTTCTGCTGGCACATCGGTCCCAGTCGCCTCCTACAATAACACACTCATCCATCACGACATAATTGCTAATATTAGCCGACCGTGTCATTATTATCATGGCGCTGTGGATCATTTTTTTCAGCTGTGAGGATATTACAGTGCCAAGCCTCATGAAATGCACACTGATATGTAATATATATAAAATCGTTTATTTCAGTGAACCCGGCTTTTAGTGCCTCGTGGTGCATGATTCATCAAGGGAGAAAATGGTTGCGTCATGTTCTCTTTCTTCATATATAAATGCTACATCACCACTCAAACCATGCTGACAGCAAGATACGTGTTTCTTGTTGCAGCATCTCAGCTCTTGAGACGGTAATTGGTGTCATGCTGACAGATTCGGTAATGCGACGGGATCAATGTGATGCATCAATAATTCATATCTCCGTGATTGATGCAAGCTTGACAAACAATATGCATTGGTTTTGCACCTCTTTTTTTTAATGCCGTTGGGTATCAGTGTCACTCGGTGCACATTGCACATCACAGGTAGTCGGAAATGACTGAATCCGTTCCGCAGACCTGATCTAAGTCTTGCTGCCACTTTGCAAAGCTGTTCCATCTCGGCGCCTTTCATCTCGCAACTAGCAGAGGCATGTTATCAGCGTCTCTGGCGAGGCTTCCTTCACCAATCTGTCTCTCTAATCTCTCTGGCCTCAGTCGTATCAACTCTGTCCCTCTGCCCTTCTTTTCCCAAATTACTAGGAAAGCACAAACAGAAGCTGTTGATTTCCCCGTGTTTAATTAGTGTTGAAAAACACGTCTTAATCCTGATCTTTTGGAGCGGTCAGTGAGTTGTCAGCCAGCATAGTGATGGATTCCTTCAGACCTGATTTTCCATGCTGTGCTTTAGCGTGGGTTTTCTTGTGTAGAGGGATAGACGTAGTTTATTGATCCCTGAGGGTGAATTGGGGGTGCGAAGACAGAAGCCGCATTAAATGTAAATTGCTCATAAAACACCACCGTACATCCACATAGTGCACTCAAATGAAGCATAGAGTGAGGAATAAAGGTATAATTTGCAGTAATGCCAATATCCTAACATGATTTACACAAGTAGGACACGATCCTGGATGAGCATTCTTGCTAGTCATTTATCTACTTCGGCCTCAGGTTTTTACATTTAAATGTAATAGAAATTGACACTCACAAAATAATGTAAACATGCCTAAATTCTCTTAGCCATTAAAACTGTTGTCATTTTGTGCATTAGTGGTGATTTGACAATGACTCTTTCTGCACCAGTAGGTCATTTGAATCATTCACAACACTGATTCATTTCTGAATTGTCTGTATGATTGAGTCTTTTAAATATTCACTTCAATTATATATACAACATCATTGATTCATTAAGGAATTTAATATGTGATTGTGAGTCTTTTGAGTTATCCACCCAACCGATTGGTTATTGGCTCAATCGGTTTCAGAAGAGCAGATTCATTTATGAATGAAACGAGCTATTGTCTTAATGGATGAGTCATTTGAATCATTCACCCAAATGGTTCGTTTAAAGAAAAAAAAACTGAATCACTGACACAGATTCATTCATAAATGGAATGTTATTGTCTTTGTGAATGAATCTTCTACATCATGTACTCAATCAGTTAGTTCAACAACACTGATTCATTCACGAATAGAACAAGTGATTGACATTGTAGGTGAGTCTTTTCAATTAGTTACTCTATTATTCATTTAACAACACTAATTTGTTCAGGAATGAAACAAGTGACTTCACGCATAAGTCATTTGAATCATTCACTTTTGGACCAAAACAAGATACTGCCTTTATAAATGAGTCATTGAATTATTCACACAGCTGACTCGTTCAAAGACGTACTGTGTACCTTGTGTGTGTGTGTGTGTGTGTGTGTTAGGGAAAGAATCATTATGGTACCGAATTCTCCACTTGACCAATTCGAGTTTATGTAGCTTGCAAGCATTCATTCACCTAATCCCATCCGCATTTCCATCCAATCTGTAAAACTGAAAATCCACGGGGTCAACCCAAACTTCAGACCCTTGAGCAAGAAAACCGAGGCTGTTCAGAAGGCCGGATGGCATACAGAGTCTCGCTGTAGGGTTATGTCTTAATGGACGTGTCATGTTAACGGTATCTGACCGTACTAATAATACTTTTTGATACAGTGGCAGATCTCGACAAGGCCATTGCATGTGTATGACAGCCTTGTGAAGCAGCACACAATGGGCCATTTTTTGTTTGTTTTTTTGCCGCCCAGCACAATGTCACTCTCGGAGTGCAGCACATGGCAGTCAGCAGCACACAATTATGCTGCACAGATGAGCTCTCGCTCTCCATCAAGCTGAGTGGCCTCATTCTTTCAGCATGCCTAGCCTCTCCCGACCCTGCAAGAGAGGTCTTTTCATCGCTGGAGTCAGTGCTCGTGAGCTACTGCTGCGGGTAATAGAGGAAGACCTATCAATGTACAGTCTAACACATGCCTTTTCTGTCCTGGATCCTCTGTGTCAGCGAACGGACACACACATACAGGGCTCCAGACTGTGCCTAAAACTGTTTTTGCTGAGATCACCACTGGTGACTATATAAAAGTAGTTATATGACTTAAAAATGTGCACATAATGCCTTTTTTCTTGCTTGTTTTGTGATCACATCTTTTGTTATGTTGACGTACTAAACTGAGACCGTGACACCGTGTTGACGTCACACCTGCTAAAGCAGCTCCAGTTATGGCAGCATGAGAGACTGTGAAAACGCGGGAGACATACAAAGTAAAGTGTCTATTTCGGGCACATCTTGAACAAACTATGACAGTTAAAGCTGTCAGCTGTGTGGATATTAGCAATAATAGTTAGGAATTATCGTTTATAATCAATCCTGATATGGCTTCTTATCAAGACATGCTTTGTTCTGTAAATGCTTGAAATTCATAATATTTGTAGTGCACTTGATGCTCCAATAATCACAATAAGCTTTATGATCGGTTATCTTCTAATAGACAAAATATCGAACCAAATTTCAAACCAAAATTTAGCTCTCTAATTTGGCATGAGCAATCGTTTTTAGCACATCAGTTCAAGCGGTGACCGTGACCACCATCATATCTTTCTCTTTACTAATATAGTATGAAATAAACATGAATGAACATCAAAAGGTGTATTATAAGATGGCCTACAGTGTAACTTACTGAAATGTCTCATGTAATTGCTCATTCAGGTTTTCAAACTGAGAAAAACATGTAAAGCTTGTAAACAATTCCATGTAACAATCATTTTCCTCAGAATAAGCTCATTAGTCAGCTAGAAAAATAACTAAAGAGGAGCATTTTGCAAAATTAATGCACTACGTTGCATATTCATATATTTACTTAACCTGTTCTCTGCATAAGAAATAATGCAAGAAGCTAAAGTTACAGGTTTAGTTTCATAGTGACTCTGCAACTTAAATATCGGTTTTACAAACACTATACATGAAGGAAAAACTCATTATAAATCCCAAAATATGACTGTAGACTCTATTGTATGTTGATATGATTTTATAAATAAGCATAATTGAGTCTTTTTACTTGTTGATTTTTAGGAAAAAAATTAAATGAGCCAAGATGTTATTCACTTGTAGAGCTTGGACGTTTTTTTTATTTTATTCTCCGTTAACTTTGATGGTTGTTTATTCAGTGATTATTCAGTGTTTAACTGCAGTTTTTCAGTCATCTTGTCCTCCTTTATAATGCAGTTAAAGATATTGCATGTATTTATACAGATATTTCTGTATTTATTTTTCTAGTTGTAGGGTGACATTGAAATGTACATAAATCTACATAAAACTAGTGATATGATGATAATGGATGACTATTGTTGCTTCCTTGCTTTTAAGATATTATCGCTGGGAATATCTACGATTATTGCAGTGATTTATTCTTAAAAACAGACCCTCATATGAAGATGAACATTAAGCACTGCTTGAAAACAGCTGGTGTTGTAGTCAATCATTAACAAAACTTGTTTAGTAGAGCTTAGCTGTGTGTGTTTGAGTGTTTAGTAGAAGAAAGAGAGAGGCTTTTTCCTCTTGTGTGATTTAGTATGCATGCTTAGGATGGGTGGATTATGGATAATGTGTCTCAAGATAGTACCAAAGTTATACATGTCCAAAATAAACGGCAGAAAATTTGTGTTGAAACCTTCTAGTTATTTGAACAGTTAGTGAATTTCTATTCTGACTGTAGAAGACTATTACCTAACTGAATGTTTATTTTAGTGGTCAACCAATATTATTATTTTTTTTTGACAGTCTTAATTATTCCAATTATAATTATTATACATTTTTTTTATTCATTCAGGAATTTTGTAATTTGGCAATGGATTAAAAAATGAATGTGTAAAATAAACAAAGTATTTTTCACAATTAAACAAATATTTAAAATATAATTAAAAAGGAAGTAAATACTGTAACCAACAGGGCACTCAGTATTCTGGGAAGTTTGTGTGCATTGGGAATTCTATTTTTCAATTAAATCCAGGGTAACAGTCATTTTACATACAGCACAATAAGAAAATAACCCACCTCAAACATATTGGTCAAGCAGAAAAATATATTGTCCAATGCCGATATTTGAAAAATGCCAAATATCTGCCGATATATCGGCCAACCACTAGTTTATTGCGCTTTTCAGAATGTAAATATGGACTCACAATGATCATAATGGATGTGGCCTCTCATGCTGAAACCATTTTTGAAATCTTTTGTGCTCCCAAAACTAATATATACAGTATGATTGCAGTCTGTTGCTTACAGACGTCTGAGAGGAAATGACATGTTTGGGCAGTGCTAGCTCATTATTTAAATATTCGTCTGCTCACAACATGCAAATGAATTCCATTAGTGAGCGTTTGAGCAGACACTGATTGACGCACTGAACTTGAGGAACGGTTGTCAGGTTTTAATTATGAAGTGTGAATGTGGTCCGGAGGAAAAGTTGCCAAACGGTAATGCATTACATTTCCGTCACTAACTGTTCGTTATGCTGCTCTGGGAGAAATTTTGAATCTGTATCTATGAGATATGGGCTGTTTTGTGAGCTACTTTTACATTCTCCTTGTTGCAGGTCTCCTGTCGATGGCAGTGATTGATTAATCTTTGGCAAATTAAAAATATGACAGGCCTTGATGATATTTGATTAACATTCTCCACTGTTGCATCATGAATCATTTGTCAGCCCTGCAGGGCTTCAGTATGTCATTTTGTTTGGCCATTTTTAATTATTGGGGGGACTTGTGCCCCTCAGTGTCTGTGGTGGTTGTTCACACAACACCAGCATTGTGCTGTCTGTGTGGAATGTTAATAACTTTGTGTTATGACTTAAATATAACCAGCATTTACAGCAGCAATTTATTGCTGAAAGAGCAACAAATGCAGAATCAACTGTAAGCTACCATGCTCTCAATCGCATGGCTTGACTGAAGCTAATCCAACTGTGAAAGCACAGCGCAGTATTAATCTGTGCAGATCGTCTCAAATGGACAGCGGCCATGTGAATGGCCGGAACCACACACATCTGTAGACTAACACAGGTTAATTCTCACACTTTAGTAGTGTTTATAGCTCCTATCAGGCTGTGCAACTGTTTAACTAGGTTGCAGAGTATATTTTCTCTCCGCTGCATTACAACTGTACCATTTTTTTGAGTCGAGGGATAGAGTTTGTCATTTGTGGATTAAGCGCTAACTGGAAATCTTTAACTGGGTTAGAAAATCCACATGTTGTGAACGAGGCTCATCTGTAAAGCAAGTGAATGCGTTTGTTAAGTCCCTGCGTTGCAGGGGAATGCTGAGGCCACGTGCATGGCTTTAAACCTCATGAATGATTGAAGAGATAGAAAGATGCCAGGTTATATTGCTATCAACCTCTCTGGATCCACTTTATGTAATCTGGGAATGTGCTCGCTCAAAGAAACTGTTCCCAGCGGTAGAAACAGAGACATTGTGATGCACAGGCTTGTGTTGAATCATATATTCAACGTGCACATTAGCGGACAGATACTCGGAGAATCCTGCTCCGGTAAAGCACATTGAATGTGACCAGCGTTTTGTCCCGGAGAGATGAGTGCTGGCGTAGGCGTAGAGGATTGAGCGGAGGGAAGGAGACCACTCATCCACCCACGGACAGACCTGCTTCTCACCACAGGCTCCACAGCAGAGCAGCGGGAGGACGAGGTTCACTGCGATTCACTGCACGCAGGATAACGAGCAAGTGTGCTTCATAGAAAGAGAACAGGATTGCTGCTAGCATTGAGTGATGCAGAGGTACAGGCATTTAACATCAGTGCAACTACACGTCATCCATCAAATTCTGATTGGATGAGCCACATTTCAAGTTGTTTACAAATTGGTAAAATTCTTGCCAATTATACGCTGCTGCTGCTGCTACTTCTGCTTTTTCTTTATTATTGGTTTTGTTTTTACTCTCTTAGTTTGTTTAGGTACCGTTTTTTATAGAGAAAGAACATAAGGGTTTTTTTTTTTTCTTAAAGAGTTTAATAAGAATAAAAAATTGTAATAATCCATTTTTATAATTGTACATTTGTTAAATACTCTTATCATTAAGTTTTATAGATATATTTTTTGTATTCTAAGTTCTGAATATAATTTCGTGTTGGATTAACATGAACTTCAAGTTGTTATAAAATGCAGATACACATGCACATCATACTGTTTATTAATATGCCAAATTGATATAAAAAAGCAATAATTAATGCCTTGATTCTTAAGAATTCCCCTTGTATTCCAGTGTGGTAAAATGACTGTCCTGCACAGCCGCTCGTGGATTATTGCTTTAGCGTTCTGTGTTTTGGAAGTTGTAAGCAGAGTAGGAAAATGTAATGATAGTTCAACACACATGATGTTTGAAGGTTTACTGGTTTAAGAGTGAAATGCCTCAGGAACTCAAACGCATCTGCCAAAACCACTGTCTCCAGAAAAGACCATGTCTCAACATCTTTCGCCAAAACTCTCAGTGCAGAAGGGGGGAAAATAACATGGTTTACAAGAGCGTGGGATGTAATTTTATGTCCATCCATTTCCCCTGAATTTCCAACATAAACTGAAAGGATTGGAAGTATGAAATATTGCGTTTCAGTGGCAAAAGTTTTTTTTGTATTAGCAGAGTTTCTAGGAACCCAAAATGAATTTGAGCATCAGCATCGACCCTCACCAGTATTGTGTTGGTCCTAACAGGGGCCTGAGGGCCCTTGGTGCTCCGTTAATCAGGTTTGAACTCTTATCTGACCAGTCATTTTTCCAAAGAGCTGCACTGGTGTTTCATGAGACCTGCTTTTGAAAACTTTCCAATGGATCGTTGCTGGTTTGAAGAGCAGGACGAAATATTAATGTGCAGTTTTGTTTGGCCAAATCAGACCATGTGAATGTTGTTATCACCCAGTGTTGTTTTGAGATGGAATGCATGGAAAAGAGAGCCAATTAATTATTTAATGAAATAGAGACTTTGAAAACTTTACCAGGACACTTTGCCTTTCTTCACTGCTGTGGAATTAATGATTGATGTTAACAAACTGCTGAGCTTTCCCATTTCATCTGCTAGTTTATCTGGAGACCAAAGCCTAAATTAGTAATAGTAATGGCTTGTTTTTTTTCCTCTACACACTCTCTGACATCTACAGCAACCAAAAATGGCTTTAAACCCATTTTAATTCAGGAATTGCTAGTACATTTCACAAATAATTACTAAGAAATGGCAAGTAACACATTGAATTAAATGTGGAATTTTAAAGAAGAAAAGTCTGAAATAGTATTTTCTTGGGAAACACCAAATCCGCTAATCATTTTTTTCAAAATTTGAAAAAATTATTTTTACATTTTTACAATCAATTTAAGTTTCTCTAATAAAATAATCTGAACCTCCATTTACTCACCCTCCACTTGTTTCTTAGCTGTATGAATTTCTTGTTTTTTTTTGCACAAAAATAGATACTATGGGGAAGAACATACTATGGTTGTCAATAGCTGCTTAGTTGCCAACATTCTTCAAAAACTCATAGGTTTGGAGCCATAAGAGTGATTAAATGAAACCAATTTTTCATTTTGGGGCGAACTGTCCCTTTAAAACAGCCTTATTGTGTGTCAGAACCAACAAGAAAACATTATTTCCCATTCCAAACGACCTCGGCTGCTAACTTGGTCACCCTCGAAAGGCCAGACCTGTCCTCGCCACTGACATTTACTCTGCCTGACATAGCTGGTGTGTGTGTGGGTGTGTTTAAGTCCTGTGCTCCGCCATCTCCTTGACCTCCAGGGTCAGTGTGACGCCATGCCGATGCAAAAATACCCATCTCCCCGCTTACAGTGTTTGCTTGACTCCCTTGACATTACGGCCCACTTTTCACCTGTCCTCCTCCTGTCCATCCTAGACGACTTGGTAAATATCACGCTGTTACCTTGGCAACATCCATCAAACATTCCGCTTGCATTCAGCATTCCGCTTGCATCCCAAAGCAAACAGCATGCACAGGAGTCATGAAGGACGATAGACAAAACATCTCAATAAACCCAGCAAATATCGCAGTTTTATGTGATGAAATATAATAGTCTGTCTGTCAAGATTCACAATGAATCACCTCATTTCAAGCAGAGCGTTTTCTAGACATTATTTTGTGCAACATAAAAGTACTGGTACTCCATACTCACATTATTTATAAACTGCCTTAAACATCTAAGTTTGTTACACATTGCATGCCGAGTCATCTTGAATGATTCATTAAAATAATAAGGTTCATAAGAGTCATTTGTTGGCAATCAGACTTCACTGGTTGTACTGCATGTCTGTTTTCTCAATAAAAAGACATGTTTTCATTGCAATTATTTTATGCAACAAAATAGTACTCACACACTCATTTATGCACATAAACCGCCTGATACTGCATCTGCAAATGCATCTAACTTTTTAGAACTTCACATGTTGAGTCATCTTGAATGATTCATTAAAAGAATTGGTTCATAGGAGTCAGTCCATGTGAATCAGACTTTACTGGTCATGCTGTATGTTTGATATTATTTAAGTTTTTAATAGAAATTAGTTTATAGCCATTATTTATTGATACATAATACTTATATACTCATATGCATGCATGTTAAACGTTTAAATGTTAAAATGTTATCTTGCATGATTAAAAGAAATTGTTCAAAGTCATTTGTTGTGAATCAGACTATACTGTTTGTGCTACAGTATGTTGGCTATTTTCTAAAGAGACTGGTCTTCCAGCCCTTTTTTTTTGTGGTACATAATAGTACTCATACTCGGTACTCAAAGTAATCATGCTCAAGTGCATATTTATATGCATAAACCATAAGAGTAATTGTTTTGTAAATCAGACTACACTGGTTATGCTGTTTTTGTTCTGGTATGTTTTTAATAGAGAAATATGAGCCATTTTTTCATCTCATCGCATTCAATTCATACGGCAAACTCATTCATAACGTGTAAAATATTTATTCTTTGCTATAGATTCAAAGTTCTGAATAGATGAAGTTAAAAATAGTTCAGCTTTTAATAACCTGTCTCATTCTGTTGAATGCAAGAACTCATCCTGCATCCTGTGAATCAAAGGAATGATGCGTGAAATATTACTTAGGTTGTGCAGATGTTGTCTGGTAGCCTTCCGCAAGCATCCAGTCAGTTAACTTATGAAATATTCGCCAGATTGTTTAATTCACCAGCTGATTAGCGCACAACGTATGCCAGTCAGGCAACACGTTATGTAACATCAAGTAGAGTGAGTAATATTCATGAGCAACGGCTACACTCTAGTAGGACTTGCAGCATGGATCTCTAATAAAGCACCTGAAGTAGTTTGCATTTGAGTCATTTTTAATCGCATCTGCAGCCATTTTAATTGCAGTCTTGAAGCCCCATGTTGTGTTCACAGAATAAGTGAAGTGTTGCATCATGTGAGTGTTTCACATGCATACGGGCTGCTGGCGAGCTTTAGTTACAGCATCTGAACACAGCTGTGTGCTCAGAGAAACAGGAACTGGGAACAAATTACCTCCATAACACACGTCATTCCCACACGCCCTTCAGGAGTATTCAACGTGTGCCATTATTTACTTCTGTCCTGCCTGTCCCTCCACTTCGTTACAAGAACATACTTGCTTCAGTTCAACACAGGCCTAAAAGTATCAAAACTCACTGCCATGATGCTCCAGTGTTGCCACATTTGTCTTTGACTGTTATGAACTTCAAAGAGACTTCCAGTGAGAAATATGACCCAAATCGCCCCAAATCATTTTTGGGCTTGAGAGTGCAACCAGATACGCCCATCTGTGTGGACGCCACGTGCTCAGATCAATTCCGGTCAAGCACTTCTAATACCTTCTGTTTTTCAAAGTTCTGCCAGTCTGCAAAGCCTTCGTCCCAACGGAGCTAAAGCTGCAGATTGATTTCCACAATGAAGATTATATCCTTCAATGTTGACGTGAAATCGATAAATCACCCTATTTATTTTCTTAATTCGTGGTCCTGATCTTATTATGAATGATGTATGGTGCACATTATTCCAGATAAATAAACATTTGCCATCTCAATTTCTTTCAAATGTAATAATGTGCAGGTTTGCACAATTCAATCAATTGACTTCGGATGCAATCAAGTCCTTAATAATTTACAAGTGTTAATATAATAACATTATATTGTGCATAAAGTAAATTTATCCCGTTTAAGCATGTTTGGACATATCTGAAGTATCTAAAGTATTGATGATTAGTGCTTTTATTTTAGCAGTGTGTTCTGTTGCATTCATACCTCCATGGGGCAGCAGTCACGCATTTCCTCTGAAATACACTGAAGAGCCCATTTGTTACCATCTGCCATCTCTAAATATTACTGTACTGGCTTTTCACTTTCATCTGTTTCAACAAATAGTCATGAGTGCCAGCCAGAGTAAAGCATAGATGATGGATAGAGCCCTGAAAGTGGATCTAAATGCGTGTTTTGATGGGAAGCAGAAGGTGTGGAGGGATGGGAGATGGATTGAGATATCATGGGCTCCAGTCTCCACAGCTCAGCCTCAGAAGTGGACGAGACGCTTTAGGATTCATCCATGAACAGCGGATGTAAACGAGGCTGAAGAGGCAAAGCTGATTAGCACGTGTATCTTGTTTTTGCAGCAGAGGCTCAGTGTTTGTAAGAGGGTCTGTGAAGGTATTTTTTTATTTTTTTAACTTGCACTTAGTTTGTTTTACAGAGGAACATAAAGCACATTTCTGTGCTTTAGCTTTGCACCTAGATTCTGTATTTTTTTTTACATTTAGCTTTCAGTTTGCAGCAAATAAACTGTTCAAAGATAACTTCTAAAGATGTGGATTGTGTAATCCAACAAACATGTCAACTTTGAGCTATTATGTGTCTTTAATAGAATTATTATAGTTGCCTAAAGATAAAAATAAAACAATAAAAAATATTTTCATCACTAAAAAAAACCTTTTTTATTTAAAAGAGAATTTTTTTGTGTGTTTCAGCTAGTTGCCAATGCAACATTTCTCATTCTCATTTAGTTGAGTTTAGACTAAAACTAAAATAAAAATATGGACATAATAAATGACAAAAACAATACAAATGTACAAAAATGTAAGTCAAAATAAAAACAGAAAATACAATAATGAAAACTGATTAACTGAAAGGGAAAACTAAACCGTTTAGATATTAAAAACAATAATGACTAAAAAATGATAAAATTATTAGTGAAAATTGAAAAAAAAATGTAAAAAATGAATTAAAATTTAAATAAAATTAAAAGTATAAACTATATAGAGATAAAAAAACAAATCACAAAATACTTTATCTAAGTGAAAACAGAAAAATTCAACTATATTCATTCTCTCTCTCTCTCTCTCTCTCTCTCTCTCTCTCTCTCTCTTGCTCGCTCCCTTGCTCTATATATTTATATATATAATGTATGTGTGTTTAAACAAAAAAATCATAGAAATGAAAAACACACTACAAAATGTATATATATTATCTATATAGACCTAAAAAAAAAGACTAAAAAAAAACTAAAATTTACTAAAAGTTTTAACAAAAATTTACGTGAGTGACACTAACACAAGTCCTTTAAAATAACATGTTTGGTCTGCATGCCGTGTGTTGCATTAAAATGTGAAGGCTGATGGATTGCCTCTTCACAGTGAAATCAATTACTGTGATATTGTGTGTGTTTGATTAGCAGATGAGTATTTAATGCTTCATGCAGTAACGTTACCAGCTGAATCCAGTATGATATAATGGGCTGATCCAGGTATTCCCAAAGCTGCTGTCATTTGGTTCTGCTTATTAATCCATTGTAAATGTCAGTTAACCTGTTGAGCCAACAACTACTGTCTGCTTTGAGACAGCTTTTACATTTTTCTTTTTAAATATGCATGCATGAGTCACTTTTGTCAACTTTTGGCTGTTTGCAAATGTATTCGTTTAAGTTAGAAGAGGTTCAGTCTTGTATTTTTTTTTTCTCTCTGTTGAACAATCTGCCATAAATCAGGACTTCATTATGCTTCCAGAAGGCAGCTGTTGTCATGCTCAGAATCCATCCGGCCGATTTGTTTCCGCGTGACGGTAATGCGTCATGGCTGTAATCATTTTCTGAGATGCAGGACACGCCCCTCAAAACAGAAGTAATTTTTTCTGGTCATCGAATGAAAAATTAGTTTTTTTTTTTTTTTTTTAATTTTTCCAAAAAGACCATTCTTTTTTGTCGTTATCTTTATAGCTGTGATGCTGACTTTACTGAAAACTTCGTTATATTTATTGTATATTATATAACTGTTGTAATAATGACACAACCAGAAGTCTTTGTTAATGAAGTTGGTCGAGCGTCATGCTATGCATTAGCTTGGCATTTTATCTTTCTTTCCCTTGTGCCACAGTCTGATATGACATACTTGTGCACTGTAAGCACGATGCCCTCTTGAACATCCCCTCTTACGGCCATTACCGCAGGAGAATAATAAGCTGTATTTTTCACCACATTTGTGCATGCAGCAGTCACATCAGACATTCAGCGACTAACAAGCCACTCCATCAGCTCCTCCTGGAGACGCACACTTGTGCTTTCAATTGAGATGTTATGACAGTCCTGCAAGTCGTCGTTCTCTAATCAGCATGTGGGCGATCGTGGAAGAACCATTGGATGGGTTTTTTTGAGAGCGATGCGCCGTTATCCAATCAGAACCAGCGCTTGGGTTGAATGGATTCTGAAGCTCTCGGTGGGAGCCGCTCTTTCGGCCCATCTGCCTTCAAATGAGCGTCTTGTTTTTGCTCTTGCACGGTCTTCCTGTCATGCTTTTTAGGACAAAAGAGCCAGAATGCAGCCCTGCCATTACTGACACCACAACAGCCATCTGCAGCGGTTACTGTTAGCAACACCAATGCCGTGAGCGAATCTGTGTGTTTTTGTGCTTGCAGTGGAGGAACCACTTGACAGCTTTATCAAGTGGTTTCCTGACTGTGTTGGTGATGTAATGTACTGGAGATTGCAGGAGCAGGTGCAATCAACACATTATGAGACACATTAGATTACATACAGTACTGACCTACACCAAAATAAGTATTGCACTGGAGTTTTACTGTGTAACTGATGTATACATCAAACACTAATCATTAAATCCTGCAGTGGTGCACGGTTAACATTATTTACCCCGAATCAAAGTATGTTTGCTATAACAAAACAATGCATCTTGTCATTTACATGAGAAAAATCATGCATACAAACACACAAATGTCTTCCTTCAGTATGATGTGCAAAAAACTGGTTTGAATGCATTATATCACAATGCTGGAAGATATTCGGATGAAATATACTACTATTAAAAGTTTTAAGGGTTATTAAGATTATTTTATAAAAGGTATTATTGCTTTTATTAAGCAAAGACATGTATGATCTTATAAAAAAGAAAAAAATGCATACACATATATAAATGCTGTTCTTTTGAACATTATATTCATTAAAATCCCGGAAAAATAGTTTTGTGTCAAGGTTTCTACAAAAATATTAAGAAGCACAACTGTTATTATCGATGATCATAAAAAAAGTTTAATGTTTGATTGAGGATCAAGACCAAAGGCCAAAGAGTCTAAAACCATTTGAAACAGACAATCTCAGACAAGCAAACCATCTTGGGCTGATTTACAGTGTTTGTTTGTTCAATAGACTGTCTTCACTTTCATGTATAATTTATACATGAAATTATTATAATGCTAACATCAGAGTGTGAGTGCTATCTGATGCTACTCAATCACGTGCTGTAAGGCGATGAATATTTCATGATGTGGAAGTAAATGAAACTGAAGTATGAGTACTAAGTGAATGGACTTTGTTTCATTTGGACAATTATTATAATTTGCATATGGGAAATATTGACTGGCTGACTATTTAATAGGTATAAATGGGTAATAGCACGGTCGGTACATGTCCTAATAAGTGCTAGTGTTTTTTGTGTCACGTGCCAGTCTGTGCTATGACCTCTCATAGACTCCCAAATTGGCTTTGCTTAACCCGCTTATGAATTTTACAATCACTTATTCTGGAAGCAATCTTTTTGAAAGAATTGCTCTCTGATTAAGGAACAAATGAGGGGATTTGCACTTTATTTCCATTTGCACAGTTGAAACGCCTTCAGTAAATTCTCCATGGGCGGCTTATATTGGCCCTTTTTCTTAATAAGATAAGCCTGTCCAGGATTTGGTGCTTTTTAGAAACAAAATTTCCCCTAAACTACACCCAAGCGTGTGTTGTTTTTTAGATGTGAATGCCATAAACGTTTATTCTCCGCTGGTTGTTCTTCGGAGACTTTTAAAATTGAGATTTTATCAACACATTGACATTTGCAGTGGGCCCGGTATCTCTTTCAAACAGTACGCTGTTATGAATGCTTCACAATGAACGAGTACATCCTCTATTTCAGATGACATGTGACATATTTATTCATAATTAGACATTTACTAATTACGAGTTGGGCTTCCAGATCGGATGATAGCAGAGAGAGGTTCATTCAGTCAGAGATGATTCATCTAAAATGAAATGCATCATTAGCTGTAGGACTGGCAGCAATGGCTCATCTAATTCATGCATTTATAAATGTCTTTCTAAATAGTGTTTGAGTTTTTAAGAAGATACTTCATCCCAAAATTGCTCACCCTCATGTTGTTGCAAGCCTGTTTGAGTTTCTTTCTTCTGTTCAACACAAAAGAAGATATTTTTGGAGGAATTAAATATTTTATTATTATTATTATTCGGTCATGTGGTTGATTGGATAATGATAACCAGTGGCCAAATAGCTTTTTAGACATTTTTTTTTGCATTCACATCTGGCTCCATTCTAATATGAAATTCCCACTTTTTATAATTCAGTCAATTCCAATGAAAAATATCTTGTTTCACTGCGTTACACCATTTTACAGATTTCAAATTGGTTGTGAAGACCATTTTATTTTTTACAACCATTTGTTGGTACAGCAAAGCATTGAATAACTCGCTTTTGACATTGAAAATTATTGTGTATTTATTGTCATCAATACCTATTTTTTGAGTATAATCATCATTTCCCATGTTTTCAATCTGGGAAAAACAGACAAATAGCTTTTTTAGCCATTCTTTGGCACTCAAATCTGGCTTAAATCTAATATGAAATACCTACTTTTCAAAATTCAGTCAATTCCATTTTTCTTGTCGAATATCTTGTTTCACTCTGTTACACCATTTTACAGAAGTCAAATTGCTTCATGACATCTATGAAATATTCCAACTCTTTACGTTGAAAATGATTTCAGATATCTCTAGAAATGGCCTTTTTACATTTATACCACATTTATTTTGTATCAGCATTTCCCATAGTGCCAACCTTGATTTTGACTTTGAAAATGAGTTTGGAGATTCGACTTATCGGCCAAAAAGAAAAACGTATCGGCTGATGCTAATAATTAAAAATGCTGATAATATTGGCCTTCCCGCTAATAATTTGCATTTCTCTTGTGTTTTGATTTTGAAAATCACCACAGCATACATGATCATCTAAGTTACATCACCAAAACCTCTCTTCCAGGTCAATCTTTCTGTCATGAGTAGTGTTGTCAAAAGACCCAGTACTTTGGTACCAAGTTGGTACAAAAATTTTAATGTCATGGTACCAGGTTTCTTTAACCTGTTAGCTCATGATAGCTTTCATGATATCTTCAGATTTGGAATAGAAACTCATGAGACGTGACTTTCAACCCATTACTTATCTAGATTGCTCCAGGACTGATTTTATGTATTTTATATAAAAAATAAAAAAAAATCAGTGTGGTAAAAAATTTTTCAAGGCACTTCAGTGTCTATAACTTTTAATATTTTTGAGCATTATTAAATCTGGTTAATGAAAAGTAAAGCCCAAAGGGTCTTCTTTCCAAATAAACCAAAATTATTTGTGTAACACACTGAAGTAAGAAACTGTTACAATTTTAAGTAAGGTAGTGTACTTTCAGCTGTGAGTCCCATAATGGATGGTGCTAGCTAACAGGTTTTAATGACCCGGTCAACCAGGTTCTTGATGCATACAGCGTTATGATTTCCATGAAGCAGAAAACGCGGACGAAATCTCAAAATCCAGTCATGAAAATGAAACTTACATTTTAAAATGGACAGTCACAGAATTTGTCAAAGTTAGCATAAATTAATCAAATCAAATATCCATATGGACCATTATCTGTAAATGTTAAGCCGCACAAGTGGGTTGAAATATGAATCCTGCATGTTCTGCGCGTCTCTGTGTGAATGAAAGAATGGTTTGTTTACTACATAGACTGAAGCGCGTGATGCTTGCAGTAATTTCAGCATCTGACGTCTCAGTGAGGACGTAAATACAGTCACTTCACAAGCATTTTACCATTTCGTTTGAGTAAAACCTGTGTCAGTTTAAAAGTCTTCACGTCCACCCATCTGTTGAAAACATTTAAGAAATAAATCACAAAATATTTCTTCCATGTTTAAATTTTAATACCAAATCCCCTTTATTTACCGAAATTTTTTAAAATTTCATTAAGACAAATAACATTATTATATTATTATTTTTTTTATTTTTTTTTATTTTTTAAATTATATTACTTGTAGAAAAACTTTTAACACAATTTTAAATAAGTATAAAGAATGGCATTGGTTTTATTTGTAGTTGTAAGTGTTTTTTTTTTCAATTAGCATATTTTTGTGTTTTGCTTTGGTACCGAAATTGGTACCGAGAACCGTGGATTTTCACTGGTATCGGTACCGAATACTGACATTCTGGTACCGTGACAACACTAGTCATGAGCGTGTGTGCATGTCAAGGAAATAAATGTTCTTCTGGAAAGCTCTGCTTTGAGAGGGTAACGGGAGGGTGCGAGGGCATGCTGGCCTTTCAGAAAGGTCAGCCGCGGGCCGCAGAGAGCATGTGTGAATGGCAGACGGCCCGCCGGGAGCAAACGCTTCATTGTTCATTTTCTCCCTGAGCTTTTAAATGCCCACAGGAACGCAGAGCATTGTTTATTTCCACAAGAACCTTTTAGTGAATGTGAAGCTAAATTTAGCCACTGGTTCACGTCAATTATTGCCACCTTTTATTCAGTGTTCTGGGACTGTATGGACATTTAATCATCATAATGGCTGGACAGACAACATCTCATGCATTTTTTTCTTGTTAATAGTTGCGTTCAGAAAGCAATACTAGCACACACTATATACTGCATTAAGCTTACTGTATTCTTTATAATATAGTACACTGTATAAAGATTTTTAACTCAGTTTGCGTCTTTAAATAAAAAGAAATATAAATGTGTTGCTGGTATACTTTTTAAATTCATGCAAACTAAATTGAGACTGTTTTTGCTGTACAAGTGTAGAGTAAGCGCTTTACCAAGCAAATGTGTTTTTATGTACTGAAGTAGCAGCTTTATGTAGTTTACAAACCCGTCTGTGCGAATGTGTTCCCTGATGTCAAGAAAATGAATCTGCGTCGTGTTTAACGCCTTAAAAAAAGCCTTTCAGAGCGATGTCATGCTGAGGTGATTCGTGAAGACGTGTGCTTCCTTGACAACTCCTCAATCATCTCTGGTTGATGTCCTTGAGTGGTTTTAAGGTTTAGGGCATCTCGCAGCAGCTGGACATGTCCACCTGTTCTCCGGCACATCTGCGCTCCCTGCAGGCTTGGCAGAGGTAGAGAGCAGACACAGCCCTTCGGTGACCGAAACAAGTCAAGTGTGTCTTCCTCACCCAAACGCAGCTCTGAGTGACACAGAGAGACTATGTTATGCAGTCATTTATGTATGCGTGAAGCCGTCCCACAGCGGTCTATACGTGACACAGTGTATCATGTATCCTCCTGATACAGTGTGGAGGAGGGTTAACTACGGCTTGCTGTTCATATTTATAATTATTATACTTTTTTTTTTCTGTGAGGATTGTATGGACGCCTCTTTCTGCCATCAAATAAAAATAATAGGAAGATAAATACAACCTTTTATCTTGCAATAAAGACTTTTTTCTAGCATTGCTAGTTTATACGCCATCTTGTAATACTGACTTTTTTCTCTTAAAGGTTTAGTTCACACAAAAATGAACTGTTTTATTCACCCCCGAGGTGTCCTAGGTGTATATGACTTTCCTCTTTCGGACGAATCCAGTCACAGTTCTATAAAAAATTGGGAGTTGCAGTGAATCAGTCCAAAAGAAGTTCAATAAAAAGCGCCCATCCATAAAAAGAAAGAAGAAAGTCATATACAACTAGGATGCCTCTAGGGTGAGTAAAACTCAGCCTAATTTTCATTTTTCGATAAACTAACCCTGTTTTTTTTGCAGTTCTGACTTCTTATTGTGAGTTTATTTCTTGCACAACTGACTCGTTTTTTTCTTGCAGTTGCAAGTTAAAATTTTGCATTTCAGTTTTTTTTTTCTCACAATTCTGACTTTTTTCTGACTTCTTGCGATTGCGAGTTTATATCTTTAAATTCTAGCTTTTTTTTACTCAGAATTGAGATATAAACTTGCAATTGTGAGTTATAAAGTCCATTTCTGAGGGGGAAAATGACTGTTTTCTTAGAATTGCAAGTTTATATCACTCAGTTCTGAGAAGAAAAAAAAAGTCTGAGTTGTAAGATAAAATGTCACATTTACCTTTTTTATTTTTTTACTTAGTGGCAGAAAAGCTTCCATAAGTTTGAGAGCGTAAAATTTCCTCTAATTTAAACCTTAATCCAAGTTTATTGAAAGTTTTGGTTCGGTTCCACACATCAGTTCTTCTGAACAGTTTTAAGCTAGTCACTTTGGTTATTGAAGCAGTTATTGAAATAAGATGCGGCAGCAGAGGCAGAAGCCCACGCAGGCACACCGAGCGACCGGACAGATGATGGATTGACAAGCAGGTTGGTAAAGTGATTAGCATCCTTCCAGAGTGAGTGTTGCCTTGGCAACAGTAAATTAACCATAAAACAATGCGAAAACCATGAGCCCAGTCGTCCCAAACGGTTTCAGCATCCAAATTTTTGTCATCAATCAGTAGAGCCAATCGTATTGCTCTCAGCAGGTTTCAAATGAACAGACTTTGAGATGAGAAGCACAAAAGGACACTTTTTGCTAGAGCAGTAATCAGGCCATAAAAGTTAGGCCCGACAGGTTTCCACCCGAAAGTACATTTTGATTGACAGCTTTGTAAAAGCCCGAACATGTTTACAACCCGACATTATTCAAATGTGCGCACACACGCAGCTCTTTTTCCTTGTGTCAAGAATGAGTCATTTATACATGTTTTAACATAATTTATTCATAACTAACGTAGACTAGGCCACTTGTAAGTAGGAATAAAGAAAGAAAATAAGTCCTCTGTGACATCGTAACATCTCAGCACTCTAGACATAGGCTCATTTAAACTATAAATAGACCAACGCACCAATAAAAACCAGTTTTTTAAAACAAATTAAATTAAGATCAATTTTTAATTTAAGATGGGTATTTGGCAATAACGAAATTAAGATAAAGGCTCCGCCGGATTTGCTTCGCCACTAGCAGCTGACATTTAATAAAAGAATAATGACAACATTCGCGTAAATACTCTGTCCACATTATGCATTTACTCAGTGAATATTTAGTTATCATTTAAAAAAAACTTTACTTTAATGATTGAATCCACTGTAGATGTCTTCAGCGCGCTCCTGCACTCACTGATGGTGCGTCATTATTCTCATTATAAACAGTCAAAACTTTTCCAAACCTCAGACTTTGCTTTAGTTGCTGGTGCTACCAAAACGTAATCGCCAGAGGCAAGCCTCCGTGACACCTAGGCTACTCAGCATCCATTTTTGCATCTTTCTCGCGCTAAGTCCGCGTAAGACGATATAAATTAAGATCTTTCAGCTCTACTTTTTGCATCTTTATTGCAAGCAATCTTGCGGTTCATAAAGAACCTTTTCACTTTTCCATGAATGCATCTGTTAGTGTCTTGTTTGGCCTAATCTAATCTAAAAGTGCTCTTTTCCTTGTTTTAACTTTTAAACCAAGCCAAAAAAGCCATAGGCCTGTGTGTTGTCTCTGAAACACAGTAGACTTTAATTAACCTATATGCATTTATGGTGTAATTACTACATTTTAGTATCAATCCATGTACATTTTTACCCACGAACAATGCGCTGTCACTTTAATTCAGTGCGTGCAGCACGACAAATGTAGACTCAGTGTTAAAATGAATTGTGAAGTGCCGTCATTCAGGCAGTTCATAATGGTTTAACGTGTTTAGACCTAGCCTAAAGTCATTATGGCCTGAAGTGATATTCATGCATGAATTAAACTGTTTATATATATATATATGAATGTTCATGCTCAGTTTTTAAATGGAAATCTTCTAGCTTTATGAGCAGTTGATTTATTCTAATGGACGGAGTGTTATGTTAGTAAGTACCATCATTCGGTTATGTTTATTAAATTAATGCAGTATGTTTCAGCGTTGCAATCACGACTTAAGTAAAGATAAAGATATAGGAAACATTTGTTATACATATATTATCATACTTTCATTTTTTTGCATTTATGCTGAATTTATTTGATTCTTTGATTTATGCATTAATGGATGTGTGAGTGTTTTGTGAAGTTCCCCTCAACCTTGATTCGTTGGCCTCAAAGCATGACCAGCAGGCCTCAGTCGGTCCGCATGTCACCCAGCAGCCCTGTGACTCTCCATGTGAGAGAGAACCTCCTTTATCTGCTGTGAACGGCCTCCTCTGTCCTCTCACAGCTCTGTCTGTGTCGAATTGTGTTTATTGAGACGTCGGCGCCTCATGGCAGAGAGGAAGAGGGTGGAGAGGAGAGACTGAGAGAGTGGGCGTATGTCTGTCTGCATGCTCTTGTGATCGGGGCGTATGACTGCTGAAAGCAGCCGCACTGACTACATGCTTGGATCGGTGATAAACAGCAGGAGTAGAGAGAGAGAGAGAGAGAGAGAGAGAGAGAGACAGGATTGAGGCGATAGAGAGCCACCGGCGACCCCAGGAGAGACTGACAGACAGAGACAGAGACAGTATGTTGAAGTTCTGCACCACCCCTCGCTCAAGGTGTGTAGCTGTGTGTGTGTGTGCGTGCGTGTGAGTGTGTGTGTGTGTGTGTGTGTGTTTGCTGCTGAGGAGATTTCTGGGTAGATGTCATCTGGTTTCATATGGATTACATTATATTAGACTCTGTCCTGTTGGGAAATCAGACTAAAAGCAGATTCTGATGGAGACGTCAACAGCTTGGTAGACCATATTGGTCAAACAAGTGTGTGTGTGTGTGTGTGTGTTTATAAATAATAACCAGTTTTTAATAAATCATTTTATTACATATATTTTTAAATATTTTATTTATTTTAAATAAACCATTATTGGGTTGGACATTCATTAATAATCATTATTAATTGACTATCATTATGATTTATTATCATTACTTTCTATATTATTATAAATATTTATATTATTTGAATGTAATTATAATTCATATTTATATAATTTTCTCATTTGCTGCAATTTAATAATTTCTTTTTAAAATGTATTTTCTATTCCTTTTTTAAAATCAGATATTGATTCACCTATTTATTTATTTTACTGAGTGTAACAGAAATCATGTATCACAGTATATATATATATATATATATATATATATATATATATATATATATATATATATATATATATATATATATATATATACACACTGTGATACATGATTTCTGTTAAATATATATATTTATATACATTTCTCAAACTAATTTTTTTTAAAATCATTTTAAAATAATTCTATTGTTTTTGTTTGTTTGTTCGTTTGTTTGTTTGTTTTTTTGTAAAAAGGGTTACAAAAATTATGAATCAGTTTTATTTTAATTATTTATTTATTTTTTGCTTCAGGCCAGAAACCAAAAGTGCTCAGTGCTGTTGTAATATAGCAGCCACTTACACACATGACAACACCTCAGTTCAGTTCTGCATGTTTAACACATGTTGTGACACTGCTAGGAAAGAGCCTGCATGTGTCCACCAGTGTTGGCTGTGCAATGAAACACTGAATGTGATGCTATGGTTGTCTCCTCTCCATTGGATGATCATGTCCCATCATCGTGATCTTTCTCTGCAGGGCAGCACGTGAATCCCGCGGCTCGTTCAATCATTTCAATCATCAAACAGCTCTTTATCGAGTGTCTTAGAGTGTGAACAGCAGTCTCACATGTCTCTAATTCCCACAATTCCTGTGTCTTTTCTCTCCTGCAGTCACAATGAGAGAAAGGTGACCTGCAAGCATCCCGTCACAGGCGTTCCTTCGCAAGACAACTGCATCTTTGTCGTCAACGAACAGTGAGTCATTTCTTTCTCTCTCTTCAGTTTCCTGCAGCACTGAATCAGAAACAGTGTGCTTTGTCTGAACTTCACACAGAAATCACATTCATGTTGTCTAATGTGTTTCTCTACAGCTGTAGCACTGAGAGACCGGACAGTAATGTTTTGGAGTGTATTGAATATTGGTTAATAGGGGGAAAAAAGAAACACAAAAAATTATATAATTAGCCAAAAGATAGTTTTTCTGGGTCATTCAGCACAAAAAGTCATTATTATTCCCATTTGTTGACTGATGGGTACATGAGGGAATCTCACAAAAATGTGGTAAAAAAAAATCATATATATATATATATATATATATATATATATATATATATATATATATATATATATATATATATATATATATATATATATATATATATATATATATATATATATCACTTTATATCACTTTATATTATTGTGAAAATATATTTATTTATTAGAATTATTAATATTTAAGTAAAATTATAATTGATATTTATTTATTTAAAATTCATTTTAATGTCTAAAATATAATAATTCTTCACAATATATTTTTGTTATTTTTTATACCTATTTTTAGTGACATTTTGAATAATTTATCACTTATTTATTTATTTTATTAATTTTATAAATGTATAAATATTTACATGTGGGTGTTATAAGAAATCTGATATCACTGTTTGAACAATTTATAATTGTCCATCCTTTATTTATTTAATACGTTTATATACATAATTAATAATAATTTAAATGTATGTATTTTCTATGTGTGTTTGCACCTTTTGTGCTGAGGTACAAATATAATCTCTTTGATTTTAAGATTTTAAAAAAAAGTTAAGTTGCAGTATACATAAATATATAAATATGTATAGAACATAAATAATTTACATTTATGCATAATGTAAATCTACTTCTTCTGCAGCTCATATTAACCCCAGAATCACTGTATCTTATGAATGAGATTAATCCGAAAGCATTGATATTCTCAGCCCGTCTGCTAATGGACAACGTGTTACTATTTGTGTGCGTGTTTGAAAAGAGTGAGCCACTAAATAGTCAACACACCCCCCGATTTTCACACAAAGCCACTAGCAATTACCAGGCCGGCGTTTAATAAAGAGCTGAGGAGATGATTACGTGAAGTCATGACTTTCTTCAGCTCTCCTCCTCTTCACAGCTCAACTCTCCTGTCTCCTGATAACTGCTCTCAAACCTCTGGAAGAGAATGAAGTCTCTAAACTTCATCTCGCTCTCTTTCTCTTTCCTTTTCTCCTGCGTCCTCAAGCAAAGTCAACCGCAATCTCTGCAGTCCCTGTTCGCAGATAAACTTCAGATGCTCTCGCTCTGAACAGAAGATGCAGAAAGAAACATTTGTGCAGCAGATATTAGTCTTTGATGAAGACGTGCGGCATGAGGGTGTGTTTGCTCTCGTTTCTTTTCAAACCTGTTTGACTTTGTTTCTTCCGTCGAAAACAAAAGAAAATCTCCTGCTGCTTTTCCATACAACAGACACTTTGAACCTCCAAAGATGCGGTTAAAAAAAAAAAAATTGCACCATATTCCAGGTAGTGGTGTAAACTAAAACTATTAAAATATTTTTATAAATATTATATGTATATATATATATATATATATATATATATGTATATATATATATATATATATATATATATATATATATATAATTGTATTTATATGTTATAATATTTTATATATATGTATAATTTTTTTATATATAATTACTATTAAATCATGCATAAAATATAATTGAATTTTAATAAATAAAAATGAATGTACAAAAATCTAAATGCGCAAAAAATGTTTACATTTATATTAAATTTCTACTCAAAATTTTCCAGATTATATATGTATGTTTGTGTATATGGGTCAAAGACAAAAAAGTGTTTAAGAATAAAAAAAAGTGTAATACTGCTTTAAACTATTGTAGTCCCCCCCACCCCCAAAAGAAATGCAAAAAGTTTTCTGTTTTATTTAATTGCAATTTTGTTTTAAATAAATATCATACATTTTCCCCTGATTTACAGAAGACACCCAGTAAAATGTCATTCAGTGTAACAATCTTGTCAGGCATATTTACAACAAAAATCAATTTATGACACATTAAAAGACTAATTACTTTCACCCCAAATACTGACGAGTTGTAATTTTACATTTTTAACATTTGCCACTATCCTAGGTTTTGCCCATTTGTCAGTAAGAATTTTGTACTAATTTAAAACACAATAAAATTTAGTATGCTCCATTATTCATTTAGATATTTTAATAAGTGCACGTCAGAATAAGCATGTTGTTTGAATTTTTGCATAAATATTGTGTTACACTGAATGACAATGTAACATTATTTCAACCAAATTTTGACATTTTATTCTCCAAAAACTTATTTGAAACCTTAAAAGTAGACATTTTACTAACATTTAATGTGCTTTCTATGGACACAAAATCACTTTTGTACATTTTGTACATTTCAACGTCTTTGCAAACGATGAGAGTACATTCATTTTTGATTGAATGAGTTTTTCAGAGAGGACTGAACACGGCGAATAATGAGAGAAGTAAACTCATTTAGATTTGCTTTGCGGCTGATGGCAGGACCCTTGTTTCTACCCGTTTCAATTATCACCTCCATCTTGCTTTTCTGTGAAGTCGGTGTTAATGAGATTTGCACGTATCTTTACTCGACGGCGTGAGAAAGTCTCACTCTGAGGTGTGTGTTTGTGCACCGTGTGGGGTCATCTGAAACGTCTGGGTTTTCCTTTAGCTCCAGATCTTTTCTCATCTTTTTGATTGGTTTGTTGCTGAGGTTTAGAGAGAAAACAGTTGCTAGCAAAAGAAATCAGGAGAAAGTGAGTGATTGAGATGTTTTGGGTCCTTAGGGCATTTAATTAGACGTGAAATTGAAATTTTGGACATTCAGCTCCCTGTTGTCAAGTCATAGATTCGTGTTTCAGGCTGCATTGCATTTTAATGCCATTGTCTTAATCAGCCGGACAATAAACGTTTCCAGAGTATCGACCGTTTTTTTATTTTTATTATTTTTTTTATCTAATGTAAATAACATTTTAATACTTTAAAATTTTCAGATTTTGTTCAAAATAAATTATTAAAAAGTGTGTGTGTGTGTATGTATATATGTGTATATGTATATATGTATATGTATATTATATTTAAAAAAGATTATAATTCACATTTTTATAATGGATTTTCGTGCTTTAAGACTGAAAGTCTGGATTTAGTGTTAAAACAATCAAATCTTAACATCAAATGCATATTAAAAATATTAAAAATAGATAGTTAACCGTAAAATGTGACACTTTTATTGGATTTGAGTTTCCCCACATTTCTTAAGTTTGCACAAAATCAGTTTTGAAATTTAAATTTTTTTTTATTACAAATGTATTCACAACTACCTCGATGACTTCAGCCCGGGTGATGGACGAGTGCTCCTCCGAGTCCCCAGCCACTGCTTAACGTGGCAAGGCACCGGGGGTGGACGAGATCCGCCCCGAGTACCTCAAGTCTCTGGATGTTGTGGGGCTGTCTTGGCTGGCACGCCTCTGCAACATCGCATGGCGGTTGGGGACAGTACCTCTGGACTGGCAGACCGGGGTGGTGGTCCCTCTTTTCAAGAAGGGGGACCGGAGAGTGTGTTCCAACTATAGGGGGATCACACTTCTCAGCCTCCCTGGAAAAGTCTATGCCAGGGTACTGGAGAGGAGAATTCGGCCGATAGTGGAACCTCGGATCCAGGAGGAACAGTGTGGTTTTCGTCCCGGTCGTGGAACACTGGACCAGCTCTATACCCTTTCCAGGGTGCTGGAGGGTTCATGGGAGTTTGCCCAACCAGTCCACATGTGTTTTGTGGACTTGGAGAAGGCATTCGACCGTGTTCCTCGCGACATCCTGTGGAGGGTGCTCCGGGAGTATGGGGTCGGCGGCTCCCTACTTAGGGCTGTTCGGTCCCTGTACGACCGGAGCAAGAGCTTGGTTCGCATTGCCGGCAGTAAGTCAGACCTGTTCCCGGTGCATGTTGGACTCCGGCAGGGCTGCCCTTTGTCACCGGTTCTGTTCATAATTTTTATGGACAGAATTTCTAGGCGCAGCCAAGGGCCGGAGAGTGTCCGGTTTGGGGACCATACGATTTCGTCGCTGCTTTTTGCGGATGATGTTGTCGTGTTGGCATCCTCAGACCAGGACCTTCAGTGTGCATTGGGACGGTTTGCAGCCGAGTGTGAAGCGGCTGGGATGAGAATCAACACCTCCAAGTCCGAGGCCATGGTTCTCAGTCGGAAAAGGGTGGATTGCCCACTTCAGGTTGGTGGAGAGTTCCTGCCTCAAGTGGAGGAGTTCAGGTATCTCGGAGTCTTGTTCACGAGTGAGGGAAGGATGGAACGTGAGATTGACAGACGGATCGGTGCAGCTTCTGCAGTAATGCGGTCGCTGTACCGGTCTGTCGTGGTGAAGAAGGAGCTGAGCTGTAAGGCAAAGCTCTCGATTTACCGGTCAATCTACGCTCCTACTCTCACCTATGGTCATGAGCTGTGGGTCATGACCGAAAGGACAAGATCCCGGATACAGGCGGCCGAAATGAGCTTTCTCCGTCGGGTGGCTGGGCGCTCCCTTAGAGATAGGGTGAGAAGCTCGGTCACTCGGGAGGAGCTCAGAGTAGAGCCGTTGCTCCTCCACATCGAGAGGAGCCAGCTGAGGTGGCTCGGGCATCTATTTCGGATGCCTCCTGGACGCCTTCCCAGGGAGGTGTTCCAGGCACGTCTCACCGGGAGGAGGCCCCGGGGAAGACCTAGGACACGCTGGAGGGACAATGTCTCCCGCCTGGCCTGGGAACGCCTCGGGGTCCCCCCGGAAGAGCTGGAGGAAGTGGCTAGGGAGAGGGAAGTCTGGGCGTCTCTGCTTAGACTGTTGCCCCGCGACCCGGCCCCGGATAAGCGGAAGATGATGGATGGATGGATGGATGTATTCACAATATTTTTTCTTTAGTTTCATATCATATTGTAATTTTTAAAAAATCTAATAATTCACATTCTTATGTATTTTCATACTTTCTGAGATTGTGTAATAATAAAATCTAAGCATTCAACATTTGAAAAGCAGTAAAAATTTATTCTTTATAGCAAAATGTGATATTTTACAATTACTTTCACAAAATAAAGTGAAAAAAAATGTATAAGTTTTGAGTAGTTTTAAAATGACAGTGTTCCCACATTTCGTTTAATTTGCACAAAATCATTTTTGAAGAATATATTTAAAAGCGTCATAATCTTTTTCTTTATTGTTATATCATTTTGTAAAAAAAAATGTGTAATCACATTTATATAATATGATTTCATAATGGCTTTTCATTATGGTTGAAAGTGTGGGTTTAGTGGTAAAACAATAACGTTTAAACATGACATGCATTTGAATATATATATATATATATATATATAGTCATAGTAAAATGTTACATTTTTAATTAGGCTTTCATGTAACCAACATATTTTTAACTAATTGAATTTAAATATTTAAACACGTTGCACACTAGCTGTACTTTTATTTTATCTGATGTAAAAAAAAAAATATTTACACACACACACACACACACACACACATACATACACACACTGTATATATTAGACATTTTTACCGAAATGTCATTTCCGTGACATCTCAAATTACATAATATTTTCAGTAGCGTTCCATGGTGGAAATGGCATTTGAAACATTTTTAAACCAGGATTGGCTGATATGTTGATGACCATTTGCACTTGTTTGCACACCTCCTGTAATTAAACACAGTCACGTCAGAAAGCTGATGTTGTAAAGAGCAAGTGAGTGATGTGGTGCTAACCGCCTGACAGTTGCCCTGTGGCACTAATGGAAGAGGCTAATGGGTTTAAATACTTGGCTCTCCTGATAGTGAGATTACAGAGGCTCACGGCTCGCTTCTGCTGCTCCTGATCTTTTTTTAACTTCTGATCGTGTGATTTCACACAGAGCTTGTTATGAGAGTCAGACGCAGTCACTTTCGCTACACTGCGACACACCTCTGCAGCGTTCGGCCTGAAGTGCCCTCGTTTCTCATCATCATAGTGGAAGCTCATTAAATTGCGCACTAATTTTTTCCACCCACCTCATATTTCCTCATTTTGTGGCGCTCTGTTGATGTATGAGGCCGTAATGGCGCTCGCTGGGCCGTACAAACTCTGACTAAAGCATCTGATGCCCTCTGTTACTAAAACCATTTTGAAAACAAACTATTTTGGAAATAAACTCTTTTCACACGATCCCTACTTTATTTAATTTTTGAAAATATTTTTTTTCTAAACTGTCCAGGTTACAAAATGTTCAAACAAATAAAAAAAAAAAAACACTGAATTTGATTTAGTCGGTCGACTGATTTTTATTAAAATATTTGTTTGAACAGAGCATTATTTATTGTGTTGGCCAATATATATATATCACGGGAAGTCTGTTCATGTATGTGTGTGTGTGTGTGTTTGTGTGTGTGTGTGTGTATGGACATATTTTTTTAATAAATTGCTAACATGTTATGCATATTAAATATAAATTAAATATTATTAATTTTACACACTTTATGCATAATTAGAAAAATAATTACACCATTGATTGGTTATTACAAAATATTATTTGTAATTTTTGAAGATTTGATATAAATACTTTTCACACACAAAAATTAGAAATGGTTTAATTTTAAAATGTAAATTCAAATTTTTTTTATTTTTTGTTTACATTTGAAATTAAGCTTTAATATTTTAAGATTGCAAGAGTAGGTTTAGGGGTAAAACAAGAAAATATAAACATTAAAGTGAAGCTGAACATTATTAAAAAAAAGACATTATAGTTAAACATGAAATAATTGGACAATTTTAATTGCAGTAGTTTTAAATTGTCTGCAAATAAATTTTCCCCACCTTATTTTTACTTTGCACAAAACATATATATATATATATATATATATATATATACACAGATTAAATGTTTATAGAAAATGTTCACAGTTAGCATTTTATTTATCCTAAATACACTCATGATATTGAATAACATTTAAACTCAATTGTGTTCAATAAAATAAAAAACTAAAATTACAACTTGATTGAAAATTAAAGAATAAAGAAAAGTCTATTAGCATTATGACTGCAGTACATCACGGCTAGTTTAGCTGAAGGTTGTTGTGCGACAGATTGAGTCGCCTTCAGCAACGTCACAACCTGCTGAGATGAATCAGGCCCGTGAGGCGACGGCGGATTTTAGGGGAAAACTTTGGTGCGAAAACCACAGGTGTCAGTGTAATTAAACAGAAAATAATGTGATCCGTATGTCTATCAGTTTCATTATGGATCCAGTGTCTTGAGGCTAATAATTTTGCTCCATAATAATTTCTTCCACACCACCTTCATTCCTTTCTCGTATTTGCTCTCAAATGTTTCCTTGCTGGAAAACTCAGGTCATATCATCTCACGTTGGAAATCTAGCTTAACCAACCAGGTCAACCTTTATCCCACCAGCATGATTAGCATGACCCTAAACCTAACCTAACCCTATTAGAAACCATATAAAACCAGCATTTAGAGTCTGAAACCAATTTTAGCTGGATTTTTCAGCAGAGTTGCCATTCATTTTCTTCATTGAACGGTTTCACTTAATGTCCTCCTAGAAACCATTTAAAACCAGCATCTACAATCAGAAAACGGTTTTAGCTGGATTTTTCAGAAGGGTTACCATGAATCTTCTTCATTTCATGGTTTTAACTATATAAAACCAATGTCTACTGTGAGAAGCTAGATTTAGCTGGATTTTCAAGTAGGGTTAAAATTAATCTTCATTTGACTGTTTCAGGTAATGACCATTGTAAAACCACTAGATCTGTAGAAACCATATAAAACCAGTCATCAGTTAATGACCACCTAGAAACCATATAAAACCAGCATTTACTATCAGAAACTGGTTATAGCTGGATTTTCTGGTAGGGTTGGCATGAATCTTCATTTTATTGTTCGTCAATGACCACTTATTGTAGAAACCATATAAAACCAGTGTCTATTATCAGGAAAAGACCACCTGGAAACCATATAAAACCAGCAACTACCATGAGACACTAGTTATAGCTGGATTTTCCAGTAGGGTTGCCATTCATCTTATTCATTTGAGCATTTCAGTTAATGACTAATGTAGTTCTTTTGAAACTATTTGTCTATCATCAGTTAATGACCATTTAGAAACCATTTAAACCAGCGTCTACCGTCAAAAGCTGGTTTTAGCTGGATTTTCCAGTACGGTTGCCATGAGCCTTCATTTCATGGTTTCAACCATTTAAAACCAGCATCCACCATCAGGTTTAAGCTGGATTTTTTATGGTTTGCCATTTAATCATCATCTTTTGACGGTTTCATTGTTTTCAAAACCCCAAATGATTATACATTCAGTTCATTTTCTTTCTTTTTTTTCTGTTTTCTAGCCTGAATTGTGGGAAACTTGTCCATCCTGTTTTAAACGGGTAATGCTTTGCTGGGATCTCTGGTTGTTTTGTCCTTCTATCTCATTATTTCTGCCCAAACTCTAACCCAAGGCGCTTTTTCAACTGGATTGCCCGATATCACTAATGTGGAGATATGTTAGATATGTCTTACCCACATTGAGTTTGAAACATCAATCTCTTTGTGTTGAAGTTGCTCTGTCAGAAATGAATTATGTTGTCGTCAGCCGCTTCGGCTGGGGTCCTGTAATCCCACGCATCATGACGAGACGGAGCACTTTGAATCTGTAAACAGTCGCGACTAACGCTGGACGGAGATGAAACAGCCATTCATCACAAGTCACAACTTAGCAAACAGCACCATGGGGCTTGACGTACACGTGCCTCTGGTTGCCTCCCATCACATCTAGAGTGATGCCATTCTGCTCGTTTCTGCCATTAAGTGACAGGCTTTGACTCTTTAATGTTAAGTTAAAATGGTTTCATGGTTGCCACCAGTTTTGTGATATTTTCTTAACGTTCTTCGTGGCCTCTTGAGTTTAACCTCCTCAAATGATGCTGCCACAAATGAAAATGAAGAGTTGAAGGGCGTGAGCAACAAATGATGGCAGACAGTGTTTTAAAGCCTGGCATGACTCATGCATTTTAGTGACCTCCAGTCGAGCCGGTGCCAAACCAACCCACACACCCTTCTGAACCTCGCCTTCGTCAATTATCTCTGGATTCAGCGCACTTTAGCCACTTGACATGGGGCTAATTTCACACTCGCTGCCACTCTTCCTCTAAAGACGGCGTCAGATGTCAGCTGAATGATGGCCGCCGGCGTGGCTACCAAGCGCACGCCAAAGCTCATTATTTAAGAAGAGATGAATAAATGAACGCTAATAGCCATGTTGAATGCTCAATTTAATTTGAGATCAGCGGCCTGAAAGGTCGTACTTGGATCTGTGTGCTACCCTGACCCGACTTTCCACTCTGTTCTTCCTCAAATGTCTCCAGGATGGGCTGATATGTAGGGTTTTGTATTTTTCCTGGTGCTGGTGTGTGCATGACTGCTGACTGTTTTGACCATCTCACAAAGTGTCTCTTTGTGTTCGTTTCCAATGCAAAATCAGTTGCTTGTGTCTAAAGTCTTCAGTTGACAGTTTCAGTTCCAATTGAAAAAGCCTGAACCCTAACCCTAACATGGCAGGTGTCGTTTTTGAACCATCCGACTGAACCATTCCTTTAAATGCACAAATATGCATTTAACCTCCGGTTTAACCGCGGCTAATTTTCAGCCTTTTGTAAAACAGAAAGTGTTTTCCTCATGCAACGTGACCCAGAAGCCAGACAGCTCTTATATTTTACCCTGGTGTTCTCTCCTCTCCCTTGCTCCAGATAGCAGAGCTTTCCCTAGACGTCGTCGCTCTACCGTAGCATCGAAATATAGGCCATCCCTGCGGGACAATGCCTCCCGATTGAGCGTCTGCATGCCGTGGGATTTCAGGGCTTATTTATTGTGTGTTCTCTTCACTTTTGTTAAATAAGACGGTGGAGTTTTCTTTAAAAACTTGACTTCTCTGGCGTTGGGTTTGCATTTGCCCTTCTGCTTGACTGGGTCATAAACTGTAGATGTGGCATGTCAGAGCCGGAGACGGCGGGCCCTTTAAAGTTGTCAATTGTGTGGGAGTAGATCAGAGGAGACGTGGAGTGAGTAATTGCTTTGATGCATGGGGCCTGTCTCCTATCTTTCTCTAATTCTCATTCTCTCTCAATGCTGAAGTGCTTTGGCTTATTAAAGGCCTACAGAAGCTCAAGAACTTTCCTCATTCATCTGCACAGCAATCACTTGGCCTTCAGGGACTTCTTGGTCTTTTAAACCTGATGTCGTCGTTGGCAAAAATGCTGTCTGTTTTTGTTGATTTGTATTTTTGTTGAAGCAATTCGAAGTAAAAAGGTTATTTGTGCTTTAGATTTCAGTCATGCAAAATTACTTTGGATTCTGCAATGAATACTGACAACAGAATACGATGCTATTCTTTATTTGAAATAAATTACAAATACAAGGTAAATTAATCATGTAGCTTTGAAGATTGTAGTCTTTATTCTAAACAACGGGTAATTATCTGATATTTTCTCAATGCATTGATAAAAAATCCTGCCAATTCAAACCAATACGCTCGTACAGGTCGTTTGTCCAAATCGCTGAAATACGACCCATCAGAGCGTATACTACAATTGCGCCCCTATTGGCAAAAGGTTGTTTTCATATTAATGTTTTGTACTCTTTTTTTTTTTTGCATTCTGATTTGCGTTTCGTGTAGCTCAGTTTATAGATTATTGCATTATACCTTGATATGCAATCATCCTATCATGGGTTTGATCCCAGGGAATGGACGTGCATGAAAATGTATATGCTCAATAAATAATAATTTAGCATGATTTCTGTGAGGGTTAGGTTTAGGGGCTTAAAAAGCACACACATTGCATTTAAATAAACGTGCATTTTGATTGGTAATGGCGTTATACGTCATTTCATGATGACAGACGCAATGCAATACTGTTGTTATTTTTACGCCCGCTAGAGGGCGCTTAACTTTAAAACGTAAATATAGGTTGTATTAAGGTGCTTGCACAAACGACCTGTATGGTCGTTTTTTTGTTGGAGGACAGACTCGCCAATTCATATGAAGCCATCTTGAAAAATGTGCGTGTAAACTTGTAAACTTGCGTATACATTATGAATAAAATGTTACAATATTTCTAGATCACATTAATATATAAATATTGTAAATGTTGTCTAATATTTATATGGTAACACTTTATTTTACGGTCCCTTAACTAGTTGCAAATTACTAGAATATTAGCCATTTATTAGTACTAATTAAGCACATATTAATGCCTTATTCTGCATCCCTAATCCTACCCAATACCTAAATTTAACAACGAAATTACTAACTATTTATAATAATAATAATAATAAGCATCAAATTATGAATTTATTGAGAGGAAAGTCGTAGTTAATAGTGAATACGTTTTCCCTATTATAAAGTGTTAACGTTTATATATTGCTTAAATATATACATATTTTATGCTTTAAAATGACCATTATTTTCTGTAGATAAACCATCGTCAATAAGTTGGTTACTTTGCATGCATTAAACAATTTATCTAGCCGTTATTGCGTTTCTCTTTTGCTCCGTTTCAAGTTTCGTTCTTGTAGAAGCTTTTGAGTAAAGCATTGGCTGTGGTAGTTGACAGCATGCAGTGCAATAGAGTACAATAAGTCTGAATAATGTACAGTTAAGATTAATTTGTGATGTTCCTCCTCTTTCCTTCCTGTCCCCTCTTCCAGACCAGTGACAAAAGCACCAGCGGCCGACAAGGAAGAACGTCCAACCAGCACCATGAGTGAAGCATCGAACTACACGGGCGGCTCAGACTATACCACACATCCCAGCAGTCCCACAACCAGAGTGAGTCACTAACTAACTCGCTGACCTTGGCCTAGTTCCAGTGTAACAGCTTGGACTGTCCCATCATGCATCAATAGCATGTTACACAATTACTGTCCTCATTACTGCACATTTGCTTCATTGTCTTTGCTTGGTGATGTTGAGTTGATATGGAGATTCATAAAAATGCAATGGGTTGGGATAGGCAACTAGTTATACAGCTAGTTAAACGCCCATCTCAGGCAAGCATTGATGTTTTTCACTGTACATGAATTCAAATAAACATCATGCATTTTTAATCTTGCATTAAAAATATCAGGATGGAAACTGTGTCTCTGAGAGGTTTTTAAACCTGGCTCATTATTCAAGTCTTTTAAAAGACTAGTCACCATGTCATTCAGACAACCCACCGAAAATATCATTTTGCACATCTCTAAACTCTGTATAACATAAAAAAATATAATGAATGGGTGTGTCTCAGGGTGCTGGTGTTTCTCAAATAAATAAATGAACATGCATATGAATACAGTATGTGCGTATATAAATAAAGGCTGTCAAGTGATTAAAGTTTATCTAATTAATTGCACAACGTTTAAATTAATCAAAAATTAATCACGCATTAAATTTGGCTGAGAAATTACCACCAAAAGATCATTTGAAGTCAATGTTGTGTTGAATGCAAAAAAACATAAATTAGGCAAAAAGTAGCTTTAGAAATAAACATTTTGTTTGATTCAACATCAAATAAAATTTTTTTTTAGAAGCTACATCTGAATTGGTATTTAGATATACGAGTCATTCATTCAATTAATTTATTTAAATGCATGATTCATTTAGGAATGATTCATTGAATCATTGTTTCATCCGATTTGTTCAAAACGCGGATTCATTTAGAAACGAAACATCACTGTGTGTTCTTGGTAGATTCACAAAAAATTGGTTTTATAGATATTTTTATTGGCAAGATTTAGCAAAAACAGGCAATACTGTGTCCAAAATATAATGCAATATTAACTTATTGAACTGTTGCTGAATTTTAAAAAAAAAACTCATACATGTCTTTTGGCTTCTGTTAAGCAGCTTTTTAACTTTCTGAGGGTTTGTAAGTGCTGTTGATTCATAATGCATGCCTCACATGCCTTGTTTTGAGCTGTGCTAAATGACTTCACTACTAAGTTGTAATTATTTACAACTCCATCGCTGAATAATTTAAACAGGCAAGCTTGAGCCCTCACAAGTGTGGTTTCTGAGAATAATCTCCTCTCACCCTCTTTGCAGCTGTCCAGGTCTTCAAAGAAAGTCCACAACTTTGGGAAGAGGTCCAACTCCATCAGGAGGAACCCCAACGCCCCGGTGGTAAAGAACGGCTGGCTTTACAAACAGGTTTGTGGCTCTGGCACTCGTACAAACCATTAATAGATCTTGCAAATGTGTGAGAGAATCTCATGTAAAATATACAGAAAAAAAAAAGCATTGTAATAATTACGAGGAACGTCAATCAGATCCTTTTTGCATTATAACAATGTTATGACAATTCAGCATTAGGGCATAGATTCTAATTAATTTAATGCTGTAAAAAAAATTTCATCAATCTCAATCCTCCCATTCTCACGTTGTATTTTAGTCTTAAGTTATTATTTTTTTTTATTTATTAAATTGTATTTATCTATTATATGTTTGCATTGCATCATGGTAATAATATGTATTACCATGGAACTAAAAAGTACATCAACAGTAAAAAATTTTGGAAAAATTAGGACCCTTGAGTTTTTTTGTTTTTTTTAAACATTATTATAACATTTTATAACAGTAATTTTTTTACCCTCCTTATTTTCTTATTGCTGTAATAAAAACCCTCATCAATCTTTCTATTCTGACATTTAGGTATAATTGTACTGTTTGTTTATTTATTTTTTAATTTAACCTTCTGGGGTCGACAAATGCGCTTTGTGCCATTTTTGATCATTTGATCATTCAATTAAGAGCAAAATGCAAAACATCAGTCGAATCTGTAAAGGGTCTACTTTTATTTGTAAGCACTCATGAATACAACAAAACTTTGTGCTTTTGTAAATTAAAGAAAACGAACAGGTTACGCTTCTGCTGCCTTTGTCTCCGTTATCTTCATTTAGAAACGCATCACAAAAATGAAGTGAAACTCAACGATTACTCAACACAAAGACATCAGAGACATATCTATAGAAAGCTTGACATGTCTGCTTTTAAATTAAGTTTTCTTATCGGGAAAAACAAATATTCTCTGGTAAAGTAATCCATGTGAAACCAACGCAATGTCTAGTATTTTCCGTCTGGCTTTAATATCTTTATTTAGATACCCCAGAAGATTAATAAATAGTTATTTTTATATATTATTATGCTTTTGTTTTCATTGCGGTAATGATGTACATGTCCTTGATATTCTGAAGTACTTCAACAGGAAATGAATATATAGCGTGTTTTTTTAAGCATTTTAACTATTTTCTTCACAATTAAGCACATTCAGCCATAGATTCTCATTAACGTAATGAGAAAAAGATTTTAATTTAAATAAAATAAGTATAATTTAATTACAAATTTATTTAAAAGATTATTTTATATTTCATTAAATATAATTATATTTGCATATTAATATAATTTTGTTTTGCATTACAGTAATATTTATTTCCATAGTCCTCTAATGTACTTTAAAAATGCAATGGTTATGTCACAGTACAAGTCCAGCTGAGATAAAAGTTATTAGTTGAACAGTTTTGATGGTTTTGTAGTTGCTTATGGTCACGGTTTCTGAGATTCGCCTGCAGTTATCCATCAAACGTTTCATCCGTGCTTCATCTGCCTGTGTTTTTATGCACCACATTCATGACTCCACAAGCAATTTGTGCTTTTGCATCACATTCTTCACCATCTAAGAGGCAGAGTGAAATAAACACACAAAGCGTTACGGCCGTATCAGTAGCTAGAGTCTTTGTGTGTGCGATCGCTACGCCAGCGTTGCTTTGAAAGCAGCATGTTTCCAGGAAAAACACAACATCAGAGGTGGTCTCTCTTCTTCCCCAAACATCCTCCATCAAAGCTGCTCCCGCATCACAAGCGAAATCACCAGGCTTTGTTGTCTGAATTAAAATTTACATGCTTGCACGGTTCAAACATTAACACAACAAACCGTAAAACACGCGGGAGGAATATGAATATGATTCATGCCTCAAATTAAATGAGTTGCCTTGAAAAAGAGATGAGTTTATGCTCATGAGACCAGCAGCGACATTGATAACAATATCTCAGCAAAGCAGATACATTTGGTCTTGTCTGAAGAAATAAGCATGCATGGAAAGGGGCGGGGCTTTCAGTGCTGCACTGTGATTGGTTGACTGGTTTGATTGACTGCTGCTGGACTTTTGCAGGACAGTACCGGGATGAAGATGTGGAAGAAGAGATGGTTCGTTCTGTGTGACATGTGCCTCTTCTACTACAGAGGTGAGTCCAGCATCTGTTTACAAGCGCACACTTCATCACACGATGATTTTCTTGTTGATGTTTGAGAATTAACGTAACGACTTTTGCTGCCATATGTCCACGTGACACATTTGCGCTGCTGTCTGTGGGTGTTACGCTGTGTATTTTTCAAATCATGGCATAGTAAATATGGAAAAAACGCTAAATGAATGGTTGATACTATAATGTGCTCTTCTGAAAGTTTGGCAGTGATTCGAATCCACAGATTCACAATTGAATTATTCTGATTCCAGATTCTTGATTGTCTAGTGATTCATTTAAAGGTTATTTTCATTAATTCTACAATGGATCGTTTACTGTCAGCCGGTCATTATCTTGATATTATATGAATTTCTCAGTAAGATTGTCCTGATGAGGATTATTGTGCACTTATGATTATTTGACTGTACATTACCTCACATATCAAGGATGGCTTCTTAACAAATAAGCAAATAAATTAATATCAGTGTTGAATCATGTCAGAAACTTGTTTCTCTGCACAGTTACTAAGCGTTGTCTTTGACAATAGCCACTATTTTAGTATTGTTTATATACTATTATAATATTTATTCATATCTTGAATTAACTTTGTATTTTCAGAAATATTTATATTTTGCTAGAAACATTCACAACATTTCTAATTAGTTTTTCATCTAATATAAACTTTATTTCGTTTCATTATTTCAAAGTGCATTTTTTAATTTTGGATTAATTTTAATAGTTTTTCGTTTAACATTTAAAGTTGTATTTATTTACATTTAAATATTTGAGTTCCAGCTTTATATCAATTAACTTTTTTCTTTTTTTTAACAAATTTTATTTACTTTTTCAAATTTTTGAAATACTTAATATATTTTCTTTCTTTTTTTTCATTTCAGAAAAACTTTATCAATTGTTAACGGTTTTAGTTTAGCTTCTGAATAGTTAGCCATATTCAGAAATATTTGACTGCTGAAAATTGTAATCGTCCAATCAGAATCAAGAACTCGATCTAATAAGCTCTCATAGTATACACAGGGAAGGAAGATGTGTAAAAGTAATCTGCTTCCTCAAGTCTCTTTAGGATGCTCCTTAGATCTCCATAAATTGCATTTAAGCAATCCAACAGTGCAATCAGATCCTTCTTTCGCAGCAGGACCCATGAGGGCCAAAGCTGTTTATTGGCTGACGGAGAAGACATTATAAGGATACTGATAAACGCAGGGCTCAAGACTCTGGCTTTCTCCGTCGTCTTTGAAGTCTTTGAACTTTTAAAAGACAGTTGCATCACATAGTGCTGAAGCATCGTTGTCTTGTTTGTTCTGTATGGCTGAGGAATAGCAAGCATGGTAGTCAGCTGAGTTTGCTTACAAAAATATATATTGCCCATATTTCGGGTTAGGAATTCAAACATCTATTTAACACGAATTATGCATGTGTTAATATACATGCATGGACATATTATAGACATACTGGTTTTTTGGTAACTCTTCCTGAAGATTACATTGTCATGCCAGTAGTTGGTGACAAGTCTTTCTGAGTGAGTCATTCGTTCACTCGATTAATTCCTTCAAAAACACTGATGGATTCAGGACTAAAATATATTTATAAACAGTGAATCGTTGAATCTTTTACTCAACCGATTCAATTCATTCAGCGACAAAACAAGTGGAGTGTCTTTATGAGAAAATGACTGCATGTTTCATTCAATCGATTCGATTCAGGAATGAAACAGATTAGTGTCTTTATGAGTGAGAAATTCATCAACTCAAGTCGGTTCCTTCCAAAACGCTGACTTATTCATGAACGACAATGGGTTAAATCATCTGTTAATGATTGAATCTTTCATTCAACCCTTTTGATTCATTCAGGAATTGAACAAGTGACTTCAAAAACACTGATTCTTTCAGGAATATACTGATCACTAGTTATTATTCCTATTTATTAGTGTTCCTGTAGCTCAATTGGTAGAGCATTGCTTGAATGCAGTGTAAGTTGCTTTGGATAAAAGCGTCTGCTAAACGCATAAATTTAATTTAATATTAATTTTATTTTTTTATTTTTTATTTTAATTTAATTTTTTTATTTAAATTTTTAATTTTTAATTTTAATTTTAATTTTAATTTTTAATTTTTAATTTTAATTTTAATTTTAATTTTAATTTTTAATTTTAATCTTTAATTTTTATTTTATATATTTTATTTTTTATTTAATTTAATTTTTAATTTTTAATTAATTCAATTATTCACTCAGCTGATTCTGTTCATTCAGGTCTTTATGAGTGACTCATTGAATCATTCATTCTGCAAATGTATATAAAACTTCTGACTAAACGGTCTGGTGGATGATTAAACAGCGTTTTTTTTATATATATTTATATGAAATTTTGTTTTATGTGATTGTTATAAATAATGAATGGCATAAAGGGTGTGATAAGTCCCAGGTTTAAGGAAGCCAATGAAGGGAACGTGCTATTGTTGACATTATTACATTAATAGTAACCGTTAACACAGCTGTCGCTCTGAATTGACTCAGTCGGCAAGCAACTCTTGACAGATCGGTTGCAGTCTGCAATCACAACATCATTGACGCGCTCTGATGCACAACACATCCCTGCAGTTTTCCCATCAGCCCCGCCAGACTGTCTGTTTACTCAAACCCCCAGTCATGGCTTCAGCTGCAAGTTTTAGCAGCTTCCTAATATATGCTAATATTCACAACATCTCTCTCTCTCTGTGTCTTCAGATGAGAAAGAAGAGGGAATCTTGGGAAGTATCCTCCTGCCAAGCTTCCACATCTCCATGCTGTCCGTGGATGACCACATAAGCAGAAAATACGCCTTCAAGGTCAGAGACGCTTTCAGAGTCTCTCAAACGTGGACATATTTTACATAAAAATATGATATGCAAGAGAGCAGGTGAATAGAATTAAAGAGTGAATAAAACAGTTGAAACACTTCATTTAAACAGAGTTGCAGTCGATAGCTGTTTGCTTTTTCTATTTATCGGCCAACATTTGAAAAAGTAGTATAAACTTTAAAATCATTATAAAAAGTTTATTTCTACATATTGTGCATTTTTAATATTCAAACATATAAGTATATGCATCTGTTTAAAAGTTGGAGGTTGGTAAGATTTTTTTTTATATCAATTTATAAAAGAAGCCTCTCATCAACAATGCATTTATTTGATTGAAAAGACAGTAAAAATGTGAAATATTACAATTGTAAAGTAGCTGTTTTCTATTTAGATACACTTTAAAATGGAATTTATTTCTGTGATGTGCAGCTGTATTTTCAGCATCATTAATGCATTAATGCATCCTAGCTGAATAAAAATATTAATTTATTTGAAAAACTTCCTGACCCCAAACTTTTGAACATGCATTTATAAATTCACCTAAACCTAGATTAATAAATGCTGTAAAAATGCAGTTCATTGTTTGTTTATGATACCAAATCAACCCTCTACGATGAGAGTAAATCACACGCATATGTGATTAAATCTTCACTTTGGGCGACTAAATGATGTCTGTCATCCTATATATTCTCAGATTTTACTCACCAGTGTGTGTGTTAGAGGCTAAGTGTGTTTAGCACAGATATACCTGTTTAGCAAAGAGTTTTGCTCTCCGTCAAGCGATGTTTAGTGATGTTTTTCAGTTCAGTGGATGCGCAGCGCACCTGTATTTGATGCACCGTAATCGCACTCTAGTGTGAAGGTGCACAAATTCATAGTAGTAGCATTATCTTATCCAATTTTTTTTATTTTATTTTTTTTTATTAGCACCACCACCAGTGCTAAGTGCAGTTAAAACGACAAATATGTTTTTATACATGGTTACCAAGTTTTAGTTCTATCATTAAATAATGCTTGATTATCATAATATCATATTATAATGCTTGACTGACTGATTTAAAAAGCGTTGCCATATTACAAACAACTAAACCTTTTTTATACTAAGAAACTGACTATTTCTATTCAAAGCTTTAGAAATATTATGCTGACTTCAGGCCAGTACAACTTTTGGTAACACTTTAGTATAGGGTCCATTTCACACTAATAAGTAGTTGCTAGGGATGCACGATAATATCGGCACAACATCGGTATCGGCCGATAAAAGCTTAAAATGACCACTATCGGTATCGGCCGATATGAATATTTCTGCCGATGAGCCAAACCGATATTCTCCAAGTGAAATAATTGACCTGTTTTTCAGATGTGAATGTCTGTCTACATTTGTAAAATAATACATTTATGGTAGAATCAGTACAGAAGAGATACATGGATTTCTCTTCAGTAAAATTAAAGTTTAAATATATCAGGCGAAAAATTTGTATATATATCGGTATCGGCATCGGCCAAAATTATTTTGAAATTATCGGCATATCGAATATCGGCCAAAATCCAATATCGTGCATCCCTAGTAGTTGCTTATTAGCATGTCTATTATTAACATATTAGCTGTTTATTAGTGCTTATAAAGTACATATAATGCATGACATCCATAATTCCACCCAATACCCTAAACTTAACAACTATCTTATACACTATTAATAAGCAGCAAATACGGAGTTAATTGAGACAAAAGTCATAGTTAATGTTTAGTTAATAGTGAGAATTGGACCCTAAAATAAAGTGTGACCCAACTTTTTTAGTATCAACATGAGAATGATAGTTTAGACTGATTTAGACTCTTTGTCTGGGGTCAGATTTGTCTGTTTAATTAAATTTAATTTTTCAGATCTGTGAATTTAATCGTTAATCGTTGGATGGTGCTTTTCACCTGACGCTGCATTTTGGTGTCTGGTTCTGTGAGGTTTTGCATCTCAGTGGAGCCATTTACCTATTAGTGCAGATATTTTCATGTCGACTCGTTGCTTTTTCTCAATCTTATTCTCTTGTTTTACAATTGTGCTGCTTGTCCTCTGTGAGGGTTCATGAACTCGAGCATCTACATGTTTACTGGATGGAGCTTCGCTTATACGGTGAGTCCTGAGTTTGCACAATGCCCCATTAACATACTTCAGCCATTTAACCAGGAATGTTTACATTCTTTATCTATAATAGTTCACCGAAAAATTTACATTACATTTGCTTAAAATGTCCTCACTCTCATGCCATCCGAGATGTAGATGAGTTTGTTTCTTCATCAGATTTGGAGAAATGTAGCATTGCATCATTTTACTAAGCATCGGATGCTCTGCAGTGAATGGGTGCCGTCAGAATGAGAGTCCAAACAGCTGATAAAAACACCACAATAATCCACTCCATTAGTGAATGTCCCGTGAAGTGAAAAGCTGCATGTTTGTAAGAAACAATTCCATCATTAATATGTTTTTAACAGGTGAAATACCAGTCCATAATCCATAATAACATTGCTTCCGGTGAAGTCATGTTGGCTGAATCAGGTGAGAAATCTGCACAGATCAAGCACAGCTCAAAACAGCTGTAAACAAATATGTCAGTGAGAAATATTTGATGCGAGACAACAGGGAATGGATTTCTATCGCTGTTTGGAATCTCATTCCGACGGCACCCATTCACTGTTCCTTTAAGAGAGTATCTCATAGAAATCTATTTTGTATGCTGCTTATATAGACTGAAACATCTCACTAGGGTTTATAACAGCGTTCTTGCTGTCTATTCTAAAGCGTGTTTGCTCTTTGAAGCTTATATAAACTGTTGTAATATCCAGACAAAAGCTGTCAGAGTCGAGCAGTCGGACAAACTCCCGAGGGGCTCCTGACAAAGATCTGCTCACTTCAGAAAGACTGCTCAAGCATTATTGTATTTTGCGCCACTTACTCCAGCTAGGACCCTCCCAAAGCAGTTTCTGTTAGTATTCATCGTCTGCTGTTTTTCCCCAGGTTGCTCTGTTGGTTTCTCACAACTAGGCGACGCATCCAAACATGCGGACGTACTATTTCAGTACCGACACAGCCAAAGATATGGAGTCCTGGATGAAGGTTATGACTGATGCGGCATTGGTCCACTCTGAGCCAACCAGAAGGTTAGAAAAACATGCTCTGTTCACACTGAACCAATCGAAAGGAGCACACTCAGATCCCTTGTGCTCTTCGTCTGGTGAACATTTACAGCAGTTTACTTAAGGGTTTGTTTGTTTGTTTGTTCGTCTCTACTAGGTTAGAAATTAATGCAAAAAAGCTAAACAAAATAAGTAATTAATCATGTAAAAAAATTAAATGGAAATATATTGGTAATGGAAATAATTAAAGGCAATAGTAAAATAACAGGAACAAATTCTGATCAGTAGTAATGTCAAAATATGAATGCATATTTTTAAATATATTTATATATATTTTATATATTATTTATATAATATTATATCTTAAATATATATATTTTTTACCTTTTTTTTCTCCAGGTTAACAATCAGTTTATAAAATTCAATACAAAATAAGTATTTGATTATATAAATCATTTAAAAGCAATAGTAATAATTGAGTCCATGATCAGTAATGTCAACATTTTAATCCCTTTTTATTGTATATAATTTATTTCCCAGATTAAGAATTAAAAAGCAAAATGTAAGAATAAGTGGTCAATAATATGAAAATTTTAGAAGCAATAATAACAAAGAAAAAATCCTTTTTTTTTCTTTGTAACCGGTGATAACAAAATTAATTATATAAATATGTATGTATTTATTTATTTATTTATTATACTTAATTTGTAATAATGAATTAATATAAATAACCGTAATGTTTTGAATAATTTAAAGAAAAATAAAGTTGTTCTTTATGACCAGTAATAATGTTTATTAAAAAAAATTAATTCAGAACATTTTGTAAGTCAGAGTCAAGTACCATAGTACAATCATTACGACATGTTTTATTATGAATGGTAAACATTGATTGGTCCACACTGAGCCAATCAGAAACAATGAAATTCCAAAACATTATATAGTGCACCATGGCATTGTATTGCTTTAGATGGACGTCGTTAGCTTGTCTTTGTTAAACTGCCTCACTAGAAACCACTTCAAGTCACGTCAGCGTTTCCTATTTACTCTTGGCACTTTTTATCACCCTGCTTTTTGAAGAAAGCTGTTGAGTTTCTAGACTAGAGCCGCTTCTATCCCGAGAGACTCTCACGAGCAGAGATTTCACAGCCTTTTAAGTGCAGAAGATGTTTTTGAAACTGTGTTTCATTGCAGGTTTTAGCACAATCACAGATGCTGAGGGATTTTTTTTGGTTTCTACTAAGATTGCTTTTCGGCAACAGCATCACAGCCGGGATTGAAAATGAAATGCAGTTCACTTTTCATAGAATCAAAGTATTAAAGAAGACATGAATGTTTGGTTAAAAAGAGCTTGTCTTTATTTAGTGTTTCATTGGAGCTCAGTATGATATGTTTAGGGTGTTAAGTAAAGTCTGCTCTTTTCGTTCTCTCTCTCTCACTCACTTGCTTTTTGTTCTTTCGCTTTCTGCAGGCTTGAGAAGGTAAAGGTTGACTCCTGCATCCCTCAGGAGATGAACAACATGCTGAATCACAGAGCCCTGACCCGACCCGAGATGCAAAACAACGAGAGAAATCGCGAGACAATCCACCAGGAGGAGAAAAAGCAGAAAGAGAAAGACGGAGAGCGATACACCCTCCAGAGAGACGCCGACAACTACGCTCTGCACAAAAACGCTCCAGGACTCACTCTGCAGAAAGACGGAGACCGATACCTTCTGCAGAAGGATGGAGAGAAATACGCCGTCCACAAAGACGGAGAGAAGTACCTGCTGCAGAAAGACGGGCAGAAGTACACATTACACAAAGATGGAGACAAGTACACGCTTCAGAGGGAAGGCGAACAATACGCTCCACCCAAAGATGGCGAGAAGAACTTGCAAATGGATGCAAGGTACCCTCTTGGAGACAAACACAAGCAGCCGAAAGACCTAGAGAAACCCATCCCACCGCCACGGGATGCCGAGAAATACGGCTTCCAGAAAGAGGGCGCTGGAGAGCGGCCGCTCACTAAGATAAACAGCATCAAACTCCAGCCGGCTCAAGCAGCGGCCATCGCTGCGGCCGTCTCGTCCTCCAGACAGCTCCAGAGCACTGCGGGATCCAGCCAGCACAAACCACCCCAAGTCAACGGTTCTGGGGAACGAGGGGGAGACAGAAGCCCTGGAGACATGAACAATACGATGCCCCAGAGGACGACAGAACCAGAGCGAACCCTGAGCAGAACCAACTCCATGCAGCAGCTGGAGCAGTGGGTCCGCACTCAACGCACACGGCCCCCAGACGACGACACCAGGAGGTGAGAGCTTCATTTCAAGCTAATATTGCTTGTTTTTGTGTTTGTGTAAAATTTCATTAATGCACCTTTGTCACTATTGTTTGTGTGTGTGGTTATTATAATCCCATGAGAGACTAGCTTGTGTGTGACTGTAGATTACGCAATAAATATTAAAAACTTCACATTATAAATTACAAACTTTACAAACTAAATGTGCTACATGATATGCAATACACATTACACATTGTATGCACAGTAAAGACTACACAATATCTATTTAACAAACTACTTGCATTACAAATTACACAGTACACACTTTACAAACTTTACAAACTAGAAAGTTTTACACATTAAAACTACCTGCATTACAAACTACATGTGACTTTGTTGAATGCATAATAATATTAGAAATTCACATTATAAACTACAAACTTTACAAACTAAATGTGATACATATGCAAATACACATTACACATTGTATGCACAGTATAGACTACACAGTATCTATTTTGCAAACTACTTGAATTACAAATTACACTGTACACACTTTACAAACTTTACAAACTAGAAAGTTTTACACATTAAAACTACCTGCGTTACAAACTACATGTGACTTTGTTGAATGCATAATAATATTAGAAATTCACATTATAAACTACAAACTTTACAAACTAAATGTGATGCATATGCAATACACATTACACATTGTATGCACAGTATAGACTACACAGTATCTATTTTACAAACTACTTGAATTACAAATTACACTGTACACACTTTACAAACTTTACAAACTATAGTTTTACACATTAAAACTACTTGCGTTACAAATTACATGCGACTTTGTAGAATGCATAATAATAATATTACAAATTCATATTATAAACTACAAACTAAATGTGCTACATGATATGCAATACACATTACACATTGTATGCACAGTATAGACTACACAGTATCTATTTTACAAACTACTTGAATTACAAATTACACTGTACACACTTTACAAACTTTACAAACTATAAAGTTTTACACATTAAAACTACTTGCGTTACAAATTACATGCGACTTTGTAGAATGCATAATAATAATATTACAAATTCATATTATAAACTACAAACTGAATGTGCTACATGATATGCAATACACATTACACATTGTATGCACAGTAAAGATTACACTATCTATTTTACAAACTACTTGCATTACAAATTACACAGTACACACTTTACAAACTATAGTTTTACACATTAAAACTACTTGCGTTACAAACTACATGTGACTTTGTAGAATGCTTAGTAATTATATTACAAATTCACATTATAAACTACAAACTTTACAAACTAAATGTGCTACATGATATGCAATACACATTACACATTGTATACACAGTAAAGACTACACAATCTATTTTACAAACTATTTGCATTACAAATTACACAGTACACACTTTACAAACTATAGTTTTACACATTAAAACTACTTGTGTTACAAACTACATGCGACTTTGTAGAATGCATAATAATATTACAAATTCACATTATAAACTACAAACTTTACAAACTAAATGTGCTACATGATATGCAATACACATTACACATTGTATGCACAGTATAGACTACACAGTATCTATTTTAAAATAACTACTTGAATTACAAATTACACTGTACACACTTTACAAACTTTACAAACTATAAAGTTTTACACATTAAAACTACTTGCGTTACAAACTACATGCGACTTTGTAGAATGCATAATAATATTACAAATTCACATTATAAACTACAAACTTTACAAACTAAATGTGCTACATGATATGCAATACACATTACACATTGTATGCACAGTAAAGACTACACAATATCTATTTTACAAACTACTTGCATTACAAATTACACAGTACACACTTTACAAACTATAGTTTTACACATTAAAACTACTTGCGTTACAAACTACATGTGACTTTGTAGAATGCTTAGTAATTATTTTACAAATTCACATTATAAACTACAAACTTTACAAAGCAAATTTTGATCCATGATATGCAATACCCATAAAACTACTTGTATTAAAAACTACACCGTGCACTTTGTATATATGTTTTATCATTTAAAACTGCTTGCGTTACAAAAACTACATGTGACTTTGTATAATGTATAATAAATATTACATACTTTACAATCCCTGAATTTACGTTATAAATTGCACATTTTGTAAACTAAACATACATCATGCTGCGCAATGCACATCTTACGCTAAACTCAGTATAAACAATCTACTTTTTTAAATTAAAATTTAGAATACATTTTTAAATAAACTTTTTTATTTAAATTTTAAATTACTTGAATTGCAATTAACACAGTACACACTTTACAAACTACAAATAATGTTTTTCACATAAAACTACTTGAATTAGAAAGTACGCAGTACACACTTCACAAACTTTACAAACTATATATATATATAACATTTTACACATTAAAACTACTTGCATTACAAAGTACACAGTAAATACTTTACAACCTTTATATACAATTTTATACATAAAATGACTTGTATTACAAATTATGCAGTGTAAACTTCACAAACTATATATAACATTTTGCACATTAAAAGTACTTGCGTTACACACTTTACAAATCAAATTTAAAATTCTACATATTACACAAAATACATTTCATACATTAACTGCAATCTAACAATAAACTATTATTCCTGCTTGTAAAGCTAAACACAAAAATCTAACTTAACAAACTTTTTAAACCAAACACATTATTATATATTGCATATTTACAATTTTGCATGCATGCATACTATAAAAAAGACTTTACAAAATCAACTGCTTTACAATATGTACTTTACAATCTACGCACATTACAAACTGCACATTATTCATTTTATGAAAAGTTAACTTTACAAACTACAGTATACATGATATAAAACACACAATATATTTATAAACTAAATGCATTGCAAGTTATACAATTCCCGCTTTACTAACTACTTAAGTTCTAAATGACACAGTACACACATTTCAAACTGCACAAGATATGCTTTACAAACTACATAAATTACAAACTACATACATTACAAATGAATCAACAGCTTAAGTTTGTAAAAGCATGTGTTGTGTAGTTTGTAGGGGTCGTTTGATTTAATTCTATTGTAATGTTTGTAATGTTTAACTAAATGCATTACAAACTATACTTAATGTACTTTACAAGCTGTACTATATGTACTTTAAAATCTACTTTAGGAGTGAGTTGTATTTTTGTACACTGTGTCTAACTGTCAGAAAACAAACTAGACGAACGCGCTGGATTCATGCATCATTCTGTCTGAGTTTCTGAGGCATCAGGCCTCTGACAGCGTAGCCAGAGAGTTTTCTCTCCCACTCTCCATCCCCTGAGACTGCAAACTCCAGCGTTTGCATGAGCTCTTTATCATGACCCAACAGTTGATTTTACCTCTGCCCGGTCTCGGTGTGGGAGCCGTGGGCTGCTGTCAGGTGCCATCCTCCGTTTAGCCGTGCAGTCGTGGTGTAGGAGGACGTGTGTTTGCTTTGCTTGTCTCTTCTTCCTCTCCTCTGATGAATAAGTCATGGAGCTTTGTGCTCGAGCACCAGGAAAATTTGTCTCAAAGTGGATCAGAGTTGCTGTCAGTGCAGGAAGAGGAACAGGAAGGCGAGCGAGGAGAGAAAAGGGCACCGTGGGTTCGTGTTAAGATGCTGTTTATCAAAAGGCATTGGTGAAGCATGTGTCTGCTCTGCCTACATCATCTTCAGAAACTATCATCAATATTTGTGCAATTCATGCACATATTGCCGTTCTTGCTTAGGCTGCTGTCAAGCTCATTTTTGACAGTTGTTCTTGCATATGCACGTCCTGAACAATCAAAAACTTTCTTTCCAAACTCTCAGCAGATTGTGTGATCTCATGCCACAATCTGTGCATTTATTTTCCAAGGCAGCTAAGTGAATTTTAAGCTATTTGGTTTTACAATAACAATTCTCAAGGTTCAAGATGCAATTAAATTCTGCAAACCCAAGCAACAATCCAATCACATTTGCTATCAAAATCATTTTATTTTAGATGAGAAAACTTTGAGCAGATGTCACAATTAGTTTCGTCAATGAAATTACTTTAAAATTATTTTTTGACAAGGTTTTTGGATTTCATCAATGATAACAAACGTGAATGGATGAGTAAATGATTTTAATTATTATTGATTCTGATTGAACTGACAACTTTAACTCTTCAAAATATTAACAAAAAACTAAGAAAATTTGAATTTATTAGTATTTAGTGTTGTATTTAGTGTATAAAATACTTTGTATATAAAATTTAAATATAGCATAATCTTTATTGTGATATTAAATAATCTAAATATTTTTAGTTTGTTTTTAAAATAATTTTTGGTTTTAAAGGTGTATTTTGTTAATTAAATCTTAATGCATGTTTCAATTAATACTTTTAAATACCTATTAATATTATAATATTTGTATTAGAATATTTTTCGGTTGTTTAAAGTTTGTACAAATTATTTTTCAATGTAGCATTTAGTTCAATAAATATTTTTATAAATTTATAATTATTTAAATATTTAAATTGTAAAGTTTGTCATATTTAGCTTAAATATTGTTTAATGCATGTTTCAATTATATTTATATATTTTAGTATTTCTTATAATATTGTCAAATGTTTAACTTTCTTCCTTTGTCACATCTTTGTCATTTGCACATTGTCAACTAAAATGTTATTTATGGTTTCTAAAATATGCTATTTTAGGGTAAAACAGACTTAAGTATGATATTAAATATTGAATTCATTTAGAAGTTATTTTAATTTTCAAAACAGGTGCCATATTGTTGAAATTGGAAGTTTATCAACTGGTGAAGTGGCCGTTTCCAGTGTTGGCATTTTTTATTTATTATAATGAATGTGATTATTCAGTATATCAATACTCATAGATTGTTGTGTGTTCAATTAAATAAGCTGAGTGAAACTAACAGCTGTAAAATAAGATTAAATTAGGTTGATGTATCCAGCCAACATTGTTCCGAGCTTCTCGTTTTCAGCAAATAGAGACATGACTTTTATGGTTGTGCATTTTGGCACTCGGAGCTCTTTATTGATTTCTGCTGTCAGTACAACCTTTCAGTAGTGCCTATAAAAGTGCCAAGCCGATCTCACCAGCTCCTGGAAAAAGAGTAGCGCTCGTAACTCTCAGAACGGTCTTCAGAAACTCTCTTCCCATCTGTTTTCCTGCGGCTGATGCATGTATGCGGTAATCATTTCTGAGCGATCGCCAGACGATGACTGATGAGAAATTAGAGCCGTTTAAAGATCAGCCGGAGCGAAAGGTGAACGCTTTTGTGCTGTGACGAGTACAAGCGTGACACTTTTATCATATGCTAATGAGTCAGTGTTTAATTATCGCCCGCAGCTCAACAGGAAATCATCACAAAGTCTTGATTGTATTATAAAACTCATATTCAAGTGGAGCTGTTTTGTGTATTGTTGACCTCTCTGTGACGCCAGTTTCTTTGTCTCCAGGCATTACGTCCTACCAAATGTTGAAATTAATGTAGAATTCATCAATATATAATTTAATGTCTAAATATATATAAATTAATGTATGATTCACTTAAATCTAATTCATTAGCACATTCACACAGCAAATGTTATTTACTGCAATTCCCATCAAAAACAATTATTTTAAATTGTCATAAGATATACAATATTTTTAATGTATTTTGGATTAAATGCCGCCTTGATGAGACTTTTTTTTTTCCAATTTTTTTTTTTTTTTTTTTTTTTTTACAAATTTTACTAACCCAACTTTTTTCCGCATATTCCATTTTATTATTTTTAATGTATTTTGGATTAAATGTGGCCTTGAATGTGACTTTTTTTTTTTTTCAAATTTTTTTTTTTTTTAACAAATTTTACTAACCCCAACTTTTTTTCCCATATTCCATTTTATTATTTTTAATGTATTTTGGATTAAATGTGGCCTTGATGTGATTTTTTTTTTTTTTTTTTACAAATTTTACTAACCCCAACTTCTTTCCCATATTCTATTTTATTTTATTTCAAATTACTTTTTTTTTTTTTTTTTTTTTATTCCAGTTTTTCATAAAACATGGTCTCTGTTTTAGTGGCTTAAATTAAAATTTAGTTATCAAAAAGCATGTCTAAATACGTAAAATAATAAAACACACAATTAAACAACAAATTATTATCATACAAGTTATTCTACAAGTATATAAGGTATTATATAACCAACAATTGATATAAGTTTCACAAAAATAAAATATTTGGGGCCCTATGAAATTTTACATTTTTCTGAAATTCAGTTTTAATTCTACCAAATTAAATTTTTCTGTATTTTTTTAAATTATTTAAAAAGCATGTCTGATTAATTGAATTCATAAAAACGTTTTTTTTATAATAGGGCCCTATGAAAAAAATTTTTTTCCAGAGATTCTGTGTTGTCTTGAATTTTTCTTTATGAAACGCATAAAACATTAATCTTTAAAATCAAATAAAAATGAAACTGAATTTGTGTCTTTTGTCTTCCAGCATTACGTCCTACCAAACGTTGCCGAGGAACATGCCGAGCCATCGTGCACAGATCGTCCCGCGCTATCCCGAGGGTTACCGGACGCTCCCTCGTAACATGCTTCGGCCGGACAGCATCTCCAGCGCGTCGGGGTCGATGTACGACCGGGCGCTGCAGCCCACGACTGCAGAGAAGCGGCGCTCCATACGGGACGACACCATGTGGCAGCTGTACGAGTGGCAGCAGAGGCAGGCGCACAGCCGGATCGGATACGGGACGCTGCCCAGCCCCAAAACCATGAGCCAGATCGCAGAGTCCATCCCCACGTCTCCTTCCCACGGATCTCTGGCCGGTTACCACACCTTCTCCCCTAATCGCCCCCTCAACCCAGACTCCCGCTCTGAAGTTACCTCGCCGGTGTTTCGTGGGGACGTGACCATTGAACGCCGCCATCGGCCGCATCTGTCCAAGGTAAAGTTACACAGGGTTCCTACAGTGTGGAGAAACTGGGAATATTTTAAATAATGTAGCATTTAATTTAGCATATATATATTTTGCAATTATTTATTATTATTATTATTTGCAATGATAAAATGCAGTAATCATGATCAACTGAAAAAGTATGAACCCTGCATTTATAGAATCATGCTCAGAGATCTTTTCGGTGACAATTAGTTTTTTTTTTGTTGTCCCTCTCTCTCTCTCTCCCTCTCTCTCTCTCTTGCTCTCTCTCTCTCTCTCTCTCTCCTGCTCTCTCTCTCTCTCTCTCTCTCTCTCTCTCTCTCTCTCCTCCCCCCACTCTCTCTCCCCCCCTCTCCCCCTCTCTCTCCCTCTCTCTCTCTCCCTTCTCTCTCTCTTGGCTCTCTCTTTTCTCTTGCTTCTCTCTCTCTCCTGCTCTCTCCCGTCTCTCTCTCTGCTCTCTCTCTTTCTTCGCTCTCCCCCTCCCCCCCCTTCTCTCTCATCTCTCCTCTCCCTCTGCCCCCCCCCCCCCTCCCCCCTCTCCTCTCTCTCTCTCTCTCTCTCTCTTCTCTCTCTCTCTCTCTCCCCCTCTCTCTCCCCCCACCCCCCACTCTCTCTCCCTCCCCCCCTCTCTCCCTCCCCCCCCCCCCGCCCGCCCCCCCCCACTCTATCTCCCTCCCTCTTCACCCCCCCACTTCCCCCTTTCTCTCTCAGGTTTTCCTATCCGTGCCTGAGGCGCAGTGCAGTGTTCCTCCCTTCACAGGAGCATCAACTGCACAAGTTCTCTGGAGGCAAAACGGTACGCTGTCCCTCTTTCGTCCCACCCGCCACGTCTCTCTGGTAGTGCAACGAGCCCACAACTGTTGCTTTCCTCTCAAACTATTCGCATTTTACCACTTGCAAGCCACCGAAGGACTCTGTCGAGTTATTTTAGATGCCGCTCGTTTAAGTGTCGACATGAAATCAAAAAATGGCCATAGTTTACAATCATAAACACATGCTTCTTGGTCTACCGTATTTGTCCTGACTATAAGTCGCCACTTTTTTTCATAGTTTGGCGTGTCCTGCGACATATTCAGGTGCTGGACTTATTTATCTAAATTAATTTGACATGAACCGAGAGAAATGAATTAGAGAAAACATTACCGTCTCCAGCCACGAGAGGGCGCTCTATGCTGCACAGTTCTCATGTAGTCTATACTCAACACATAGAGCGCCCTCTCTTGGCTGGAGACGGTAATGTTTTCTCTTGGTTCTAAATAAATGCGGACTTATGTTTTTTTTCCTCATCATGACGTATTTTTGGACTGATGCGACTTATACTTAGGTATGACTTATAGTCCGAAAAATACAGTACTTGTGCTTGAATTAAAATATAGTTTTCACATGAAAATCTAGCATGTTTTAGAAAGTACAATAGGTTGCAGGTTTGATTTCGTGTTTGACTTTAAATGTAAACGGACATTCAGATATTATGTTTGCAGTAGAGAAGGTTATTCTAGCTTTAGGTAGGTGTGTGTTGTGTGTTGTGCTGTGTGTTGTGTTTGTGACAGGAGGAGCCGCTAATACCATTAGCTCTTCTTAAAACTATAATTATTATTCTCTTACTTGACGTTCCAGGTTTTTGGCAATCTAAAGACGCATTTCCCCGTTAAGCTTCTGCTTATATAGTTTGCAGAAATCGTCTGCAGTGTGATTTTCAGGCAGAGAGCACTTTAATGAAAAATCCCCGCGTCACTTGATTGAAATATAATAGAGCTCCTCCATATGTGTTTCCTCATCATCGCTGTCAAAATGTCTTTTGTAGCAGTGCATGAGATTCAATTTAGCACCTAGCTCCTGTTGTTCAAGTTAAAAGCCTCTTGGAGAGTTATATGATCTTTCTTTTTCGGTGATATTACTTTTTTATTAGGATTATTATAACCCAAGATGAAATGACGAACCTAAGATAAAGTCGATTCCCAGGTGACTGTCTCAATGTTCTCTAATCGGTCAGCAGAACAAGTTTTTAAGGATAAAGTGGCATAAACATACATTTTCCTTACTTAAAAGCACATTTAAACTTACTTCAAGCTGTACTTTCTGGAAAAATCCGGCTTGTACTTTTAGTTTCTAGTTTAAGGACCTGTTTATTCTTGGTTATTTGACTAGTTTATGCAACTAAGCTGAACCTTGTAGAGCTAATTAATCATGTTGATTAGATATTACAGGTTTAATTTCAGTCTATTCTGAAAATATTTAATGCTATAAATGTATTTATTTATTTATTTTCTACTCACTAGACCAGTGTCATTTTAGTGTTCACATTTCTATTATATTATTAATATTTGGAATTAGCATTAATTGGTTGTGCTTAATTATATATGTTTGTAGACATTGTAGTTATTTGTTTACAGATTTTTTTTTTTACGTCATATTAATTATTTACTGATATTTATTTAGAATAGGATTATATAGTATTATTAATATTTTAAATTGTTTATTATGCATATAAACTTTTTTTGTGCTTGATTTTCCATTTTTAAAAGCAAATACAAACTTAACCTTAAACTTGTGTACAATTTTAGTACGTATTATTATTTTAAAATAACTATAACATTAAGTTTTTTTTTGCATATTTGTTTATAATTAGTTATTAATGTTGTAATTGTAATTGTAATATAATTTCCAATTATTTATTTACCGATTTGTTTTATTCTATAGTTATATTATTCATATTTAGATGTTTTACATATACCTTCTATTATTGTTTACAGATTTATTTACTTCCTATTATGTATATACCATTTATTTAGTATAGTATTACAATAGTAGATAGTATTAGTAAAGCTATTTAAGTGTAACCCAAACTTAAACTTACTTTATACTATTGTAGTTTTTTTTTTTAAATTATTTAATTATTATTTTGAATAATTTGTTTATAATTGTTTTATTAATTTTGTTGTTGATGATAGGTAAAAATTGATTGCCTGAATGCACTTGTAAGTCGCTTTGGATAAAAGCGTCTGCTAAATGCATAAATGTAATTTAATTTTAATTTAATGTTGTGCCTTGTTACATGTGTGTGTTTGTATTTCGTATATATAATGTTCTCATTTATATTATTTATACTACTGTAGTATAAGCTTTTATTTTTGTATACAGTATACATTTTTTCCGTTTTAATTTTAGTTCAAGTTTCTGTAATTTAGTTGATTTTTCTGTTTTCTTAAAAGAAAA